>NW_012106019.1:401990-404083 GCF_000951045.1 Mandrillus leucophaeus | reverse complement strand
AGTTATACCTGATGTAAATGATGAGTTGATGGGTGCAGCACACCAACATGGCACAAGTATACATATGTAACAAACCTGCACGTTATGCACATGTACCCTACAACTTAAAGTATAATAATAATAAATAAATTAAAAAAAAAAAAAGAATGCATCCTCTTTTACAGTAGCTGCAAAAACAAAACAAAACAAAACAAACAAAAAAAACAACTTAGGAATATACTTAATGAAGGAAGCAAAAGACATCAACAAGGAAAACTGTAAAACACTGCTGAAAGAAATAATTGATGACACAAACAAATGGAAACACATCCCATGCTCATAGATGGGTAGAATCAATATTGTGAAAATGACAGTACTGTCAAAAGAAATCTACAAATTTAACACAAATTCTATCAAAATACCACCATCATTCTTCACAGAATTAGAAAAAACAATTTCAAAATTTATATGGCATCAAAAAAGAGTCTGCATAGCCAAAGCAAGGCTAAGCAAAAAGAACACATCTGGAGACATCACACTACCTGGTTTCAAACTATATTAAAAGGTCATAGTCACCAAAACAGCATGGTGCTCTTATAAAAAGAGGCACATAGACCAATGGAACAGAATAGAGAACCCAGAAATAAACCCAAATACTTACAGCCAACTGATCTCCAACAAAGCAAACAAAAACATAAAGTGGGGAAAGGACGCCCTTTTCAACAAATGGTGCTGGGATAATCGGCTAGCCGCATATAGGAGAATGAAACTGGATTCTCATCTCTCAACTTATACAAAAATCAACTCAAGATGGATTAAGGACTTAAATCTAAGACCTGAAACTATAAAAATTCTAGAAGAGAACATTGGAAAAACTCTTATAAACATTAGCTTAAACAAGGATTTCATGACCAAGAATCCAAAAGCAAATACAATAGAAACAAAGATAAATAGTTGGGACTTAATTAAAGAGCTTTTGCACAGCGAAAGAAACAGTCAGCAAAGTAAACAGACAACCCACAGAGTGGGAGAAACTCTTCACATTCTGTACATCTGACAGAGGACTAATAACCAGAATCTACAACAAACTCAAACAAATAAGTAAGAAAAAAAAATCCCATCAAAAAGTGAGCTAAGGACATGAATAGACAGTTCTCAAAAGAAGATATACAAGTGGCCCAACAAACATGAAAAAAATGCCCAACATCAATAATGATCAGGGAAATGCAAATCAAAGCCACAATGCAAAACCACCTTACTCCTGCAAGAATGGCTGTAATCAAAAAATCAAAAAACAGTAAATGTTGGTGTGGATGCAGTGATCAGGGAACACTTCTACACTGCTGAGGGGAATGTGAACTAGTGCAGCTGCTATGGAAAACAGTGTAGAAATTCCCTAAAGAACTAAAAGTAGAACTACTATAGCAGCACAATTCACAATTGCAGAATCGAGGAACCAACTCGAATGCCCATCAATTGATGAGTAGATAAAGAAACTGTGGTATATTTATAGGATGGAATACTACTCAGCCTTAAAAAGAATGAATTAATGGCATTTGCAGCGACCTGGATGAGATTGGAGACCGTTATTCTAAGTGAAGTAACTCAGAAATGGAAAACCAAATGTCTTATGTTCTCACTGGTATGTGGGAGCTAAGCTATGAGGACGCAAAGGCATAAGAATGGTACAGTGGACTTTGGGAACTTGAGGGGAAGTGTAGGAGGGGGTGAGGGATTAAAGACAACAAATATGGTGCAGTATATATTGCTTGGGTGATGACTACACCAAAATCTCACAAATCACCACTATAGAACTTACATAGCCAAATACTGCCTGTACCCCAGTCACTTATGAGAAAAATAAAATAAAGAATTGGTCTTGCCTGGGTGTCAATAATCTGCCTTTCTAACAAGTCTACAGGTGATGTGGATATTGCTGGTGTGGAGACCTCACTATAGAAACCACTGATTTAGAGCATTGGGAAGGATTTGTCTCTGCCTCAAGGTCTTGGGAAGTCAGGATGGGGAGTTTGGTAGGGAGGGGGATGGAAAAAGATTGAAGAATGCTGATCATCTTGCTTAGTTACTAGAAATGTTGACTAGCAGACTCTTGC
>NW_012106019.1:397304-401940 GCF_000951045.1 Mandrillus leucophaeus | reverse complement strand
AGCACAATTCACAATTGCAGAATCGAGGAACCAACTCGAATGCCCATCAATTGATGAGTAGATAAAGAAACTGTGGTATATTTATAGGATGGAATACTACTCAGCCTTAAAAAGAATGAATTAATGGCATTTGCAGCGACCTGGATGAGATTGGAGACCGTTATTCTAAGTGAAGTAACTCAGAAATGGAAAACCAAATGTCTTATGTTCTCACTGGTATGTGGGAGCTAAGCTATGAGGACGCAAAGGCATAAGAATGGTACAGTGGACTTTGGGAACTTGAGGGGAAGTGTAGGAGGGGGTGAGGGATTAAAGACAACAAATATGGTGCAGTATATATTGCTTGGGTGATGACTACACCAAAATCTCACAAATCACCACTATAGAACTTACATAGCCAAATACTGCCTGTACCCCAGTCACTTATGAGAAAAATAAAATAAAGAATTGGTCTTGCCTGGGTGTCAATAATCTGCCTTTCTAACAAGTCTACAGGTGATGTGGATATTGCTGGTGTGGAGACCTCACTATAGAAACCACTGATTTAGAGCATTGGGAAGGATTTGTCTCTGCCTCAAGGTCTTGGGAAGTCAGGATGGGGAGTTTGGTAGGGAGGGGGATGGAAAAAGATTGAAGAATGCTGATCATCTTGCTTAGTTACTAGAAATGTTGACTAGCAGACTCTTGCAGTGTTAAGCGTTAGTGAAGCTGTTAATATTAATTACTTTTATCAGTGAGAATCAGAGAAAGTTAGGAGAGGAAACAGATTTGATTATTTCTTAATACTCGTCTTCTCTTCCTCATCTGATTCCTGCATTTTTCTTGGACCTGCACCTTTCTCTTGCTCCTCATATAGTATAAATATAGATAGCCATACTATCACTGTCTTTCAGAAATGCAAAGAATGATGGGTATATAAGGTTTCTTGGAAAAGCTGTCACATCAATCAAGATTACCATTATAATGAAAACGTCATTAATTTGGCTTCTACCTATTCAGATTTTGCAGCGGTTAGGACAGCGCTTGGGCTGAAATGTGCCTTTACAGTATTTATAAAGAGTGCCTATAGCAAATCAATGACTTTAGGCTATTGGCTAGGAAATTTAAATTACTTAATGGAAAACTGACTTAAATTTATTTCAGTACTGCCACTTACATATAAATGATTTGATGAGTAGAAATTTGTCTTACCTATTTATTTACATAAGATATTTTTAACTTATGATTAGGATTGCTAAGGCTTCATTGCTTTAGGATTGTATAATTCATATTTCTTCACTTATTCAGGCAGAACTTTTACCCAGTTAGTCCAAATAGCTGGTTTTGTTTTTAAATATAAAGTGCAAAATTGTCTGTACTCATCATTTTCTATTAGTTTCAATCTCAGCATTAGTTGGGGGCATTCAAGATTGTACCTAGTGTCTTTTGTTTTGAGTGGACACTAGAAATCTAATATGTGGCTCAAGGAAGAAAAAGTGCCCTGCAAAGGGGTTCTTTTAATTTTGCACATAAAGCACATTTTCAAATGTTATTTTCCTTTGAATAATGCCCTGTGCTTAAATTTTCCTAGAATAAAACACCCAACCAGGTAAAAGATTTAAGAGATCTAGGCCATGCTTACTCGATGAAATGCAACAGAGTGGAAAATATCCTGTCTTGCCAGTTTAAGGAAATTACAATTTTTCTGATCTGGTAGTTAAAAGGAATTATATTTAAAGAGCTGCTGTTATGTAGGCATTAACTTATTAGGGGTAGATTTTAGTCTTTTGTGAAATTATATGTTGAAGTCTTTATCTGAAGGAATTAAAGTCTGTAATCTAAAGAATTATTTGGAAGCGAATGTGAAGCTATGTTAGAACTTCGTTGCTTCTTTTCAACCCTTGTCCTTTTGCTGTAAAGACCAGCCTGAGTCAGATCATTGAGGATTAAGGATGAATGCATTACTCAGCACCCTGCAGCAGTTGGGTCAAACGTCTTGGCTTTGAAAAGTTAGTTTTTTTTGCTTAGCAAGTCTAGAAATTTCAGGTCCAACTGCAGAATGAAAGTTCAATATTCTGTTGATTAACATGGTCTACTTGAAAACAGTCTGTGGCTCTTCTACATGTCCTTCCTCTCTATTCATGTATGATAGTGTCTGAAATCATTGGATGGATCACCAGTGAACCATATTGGCAGCTGCTATATGGTCAGGGAGATTGGTTCCCATGTAGTATTCCGATGACATCCATCCCTTCACTTGGAGAAGAGATTTAACATGTTAAGGGGGAAAAGAGGATATGCTTATTTTATTCTGGCAAATGGAAATGCAGAGAAGTAAGGGATCCTGTGATAACACTACATTGAGGCAAAGAGTGAGGATTCTAAATCAGATGCCCACTAAGGAGAAATATGCTTGATCCAAGTGTTAGCCAGAGAAGGGAACACTTCGACCAAGACTTTTCAGGTGGATCGGAGTGAGTGGCGTTCTAGGAAGGGCTGCCAAGGCCTCGGGGAGAGGAGGTCTGGGCCTGGCATCCAGGGTCAGCCCTGCTGAAGATGAGGAAGCAGCTGCTCTCTGCAGGCAACAGGAAAAGGAAAGGAAACCAGACAGATTCGCATGTATGTAAATGGCAATGATAAAGAGTGAACAAAACCAGGAACAAATTTATTTTTATGCTTATTGTCTTAGAAGTTTCTTTCAAAGTTTAGCTTACCTTGAAATTGAACCAGGCAATAAGTCTTAACTACGGTATTTGGGACTTTATATACTTTGCATTTAACTATGTTTGTACTCCAACCTAGACTCGGAAAACTCTTCAGAAGAATCCTAGACTGGTTAAAAGTATCATCACCATTTCCATCATCATCTACTAGTGTTTATTAAGTATACCATCACAATCTTTGTGTTCTTGAAAAGAAGTCTTTAATTAGAGTTTACTTGTGTTTTTCCAGGTAGCCCAGCCATGACCCATAGGAATCTGACTTCCTCCAGTCTGAATGATATTTCTGATAAACCGGAGAAGGACCAGGTAAGCAAAAAATTCTTGCTTCTTTGAAATGTAAGAGAACGTATATCTAAAAGATGCTGAGAAAGGATTAGAGGTGATGGTTGCTTCACTTAAAATGGACCTTTATGTGCAGACAACAGTTTTCACCTTCCTTGGGAGAAGGAGAAGCAGTGTGTGGAGGGAGCTGGAATCACAAGGGAAAAATTTCAGTCTACTTCAGCTGTTGCAGATTTATTCACTTGGACAATTAAAATCTTAGAGAAATAGTTGTCTCAGCTTTAAAATAGTAATAACCTCTGACTTGTGTTTATTCTAGGGATTAAGTGGGATAACTTATGAAAAAAGTATTTTGGTAAATTATAAAGAAATACTGGCCAGGCACAGTGGCTCACGCCTGTAATCCCAGCACTTTGAGAGGCTGAGGTGGGGAGATCACTTGAGGCCAGGAGTTGGAGACCAGTCTGGCCAACATGACGAAACCCTGTCTCTACTAAAACCACAAAAATTAGCCAGGCATGGTGGCACAGGCCTGTAATCCCAGCTACTCCAGAGGCTGAAGCATGAGAATTGCTTGAATCTGGGAGGCAGAGGTTGCAGTGCGCTGAGATCGCACCATATATATTTGTTTGTCTGTTAAAACATATATTTGAATGAAGAGCAATCAGGTTTTGAATATCTGTTTGCTTTCTTTGGAAGAGAATGTGGTGTAAACTGGGCCATTTTTTCTTTCATCTGAGTAAATATCTGTGCAAGAAAATTGTATTTTAAGAATATAGCATGTGGAAAAATGATGCCTCCTAAATTAAAAAATTTCAAAGTTTTGAAGAAATGAAAGCAGCCTATTTAAAAAATCATAGAAATCTTAAGACTGTTTCCCCAGGGTTGAAGGGGAAGTAGCATATACTGGAAAGAAGAAGGAACATGAAGCAAGAAAATCTGGTCTTGCTACTTACTCCAAAACTGGCTAGTTCTGTGATGATGGACACTAGTTTTGTTCTTTGCTAAGAGGAAACTATAATATGTAACTCACCTCAGAAAATCAAATATCTGATTCTTGCTCTTTTAACTTACCATTTGTCTTTTGATATAGTAGAAGAGTATGGTTCTAGTTGGCTTGATGCTTGATATGCTAATTGTACAGTTAGCCCTCCATATCCATGGATTTAAGCAACCATGGACAGAATGAAAATTGTGTCTGTGCTGAACACATGCACACTTTTTTTCTTGTCATTATTCTCTAAGTAATACATCATAGCAACTGTTTACATAGCATTTATACTAGGTATTATAAGTAATCTAGAGCAATTTAAACTGTATATGAGGATGTGTGTAGGTTATATGCAAATTAGTATGCCATTTTATATCAGGCACTTAAGCATTGTCCAATTTTGTTATCTGATGGAGGTCACGGAATCAATCCCCAACAGATACCGAGGGATGACTTGTTCTTTCTCTTTCTGCCTTTTAAGTGGGTGAGTTTGAAGATTCCTCTTTTCACACTTTGCTGATTTTTTCCAAAAAGCCATATTCATGATGGTGTTCCTCTTTAACTGACAGCACTTGTAGTCATAGAGGTTTTTAGGCCTTGGTGAATTTTAGAAAGTACGGGAAGGGTGTACATTCCATTCTATTCTCCCCTCCCCTCCCCT
>NW_012106019.1:394830-396568 GCF_000951045.1 Mandrillus leucophaeus | reverse complement strand
CCATGCCCAGACAGTTTTTTTTTTTTTTTTTTTTTGCATATATATATATATATTTTTTGAGACATGCAGTTTTGCCACGTTGCCCAGGCTGGTCTTGAATTCCTGGGCTCAAGCAATGTGCCTGTCTTGACCTCCCAAAGTGCTGGGATTATAAGCATGAGCCACTATGCCCCACCAATGGAATCATTCTTTATTTACTGTAGTAACATGTTATTATCCACAATTTTTAAAAAAACTTTAGAATTTTCTGATTCAAAATATACAACAATGCTGTAAAATTTAAACAAAGCAAAAATGAATAAAATAAAAAGTGAAAATTCTTAAAGTCAAATCCTTTAAAATAACTGCCATTAGCAGCTTGATGTTGAGTCTAATGAACTTTTCTGATATATGAATACTTATATATTTATATATAAATAATAAAAATGTGATTGTATTGTTCTAAAATATGATTTTTTTAACTTAACAATGCAGTGGACACCCACCTTATTCTTCTTAAAGGCTATATAGTATATATGAATTATATTTTGTTGATTCTATCTTCCGTGACTAGATATTTTCAGTTCTTTGCTGTACCAATAAGCCTTTAAGAAGTACCCTTATTGTAATTTTTCTACATTGTTTCATGAGTATTTCTGGAGGAGAAATTTTTATAAGTGGAATTGCTGGATTACCATGTATTGCAAATTTAATTACCTTCCCAAAAGATTATATGAGTTATATTCTGGATCTTTAAACACTTTATTGAATCCGCTTCCACTGCTAAGATACTATTTGCTGGTCAGATTTTAGTTTATTCTTTATGTTTCACTCCACTGAAAGCTTAGTGACTCAAAATGAAAAGAATCTCAATATCTAGCATTTGCCTCCCAGCTCACTTTGGGGGCTTTTGTCAGAAGCTTAAAGTATAGAAATTAAAACTGGGTTTATTTTCCTGATGTAATTGGATGTCCGAGCTGGCTAATCACTTGTATTCTGAAGTAGGGAGGTGAAAAGTGCAGTGGGTAGACTTGGCCACCTGTCTGTTTCTTCTTGCTTTGACTGAAGATGTTGCTGTTCCCAGCTCTGAGAGGGCTTTTCAGGCTCTGTGGGAATTTCCTTGGCAAACAACAAATGGCTTCATCTCAAGAGCCCTTCTTGGTGGTCAGCATTTGGAACAAAAAGAAAAATTGCAAAAAGAGTTGGACAAGTGTTCCCTTTGAATATTATTCAACACATTTGCAGCTTGGATCTACATCTCCTTCTTTTCCATCCCCCAACCCCCAAGATAATTTTAAATGAACATATGCCAGGCTATACAGTTAGTTAAATAAAAAGTTTTATACCTTATACGAGTGCTTTATTAGAAACTTTGAAGGAGTGTTGTCAACTGAAATGGTTAATAAAAAGGTCAGCCAACACTTTTTTTTTTTTTACATGTTGGGGCATATTTGCAGATTCTACTGCTCCCCAATTTCCCTCTCAATAGGGAATCTCTGCAGAATAAATTTATGAGGAGGTCACACCATGGGAAGAAGTTTTCCTGTTCTTCTTTAGAAAGAGAAGAGCTCCCCACTGTTTCCAGCTCACTTATCTGATTGATCCAGTGGCTGGTTGATTTATGTGTCTCAGCAGAATCTCATGACCTTATCAGTCACCAGCACAGCTTTCTGGTTTCTCCACATGTTACCTACCAATGGGCTGACTTTACTCCCTAGAACTGAACTGAAACGAAAACAATGATTCTTTTTTTTTTTTT
>NW_012106019.1:389299-394780 GCF_000951045.1 Mandrillus leucophaeus | reverse complement strand
GAATTGCTAGAAAAGCTGTTGGAATTGATCCCCTGTCCCCATTTTCTCTCAATTCAGTATACTTTTTACATAGTTGCTCTCATTTTTCTATTCTACATTAAAAATGGATAATGGCTTCCTATCATTTTAAGTTCAGGACTTCTTGATGACCTTTATGATGCTCTGAAATCTCAAGTTATCCATCTTGTCTTCATTTATTCATTTGTGTTCCCCAGAAGAGGGACTCTGTTTAGGTCAGGACTAATTTCTTTACTTACCTCCCGCTTTACATTGAGATAAATTCTTGACTCCTTGAGCTGCTCCTTCAGATGCTAATGTGGATTGTCACCTTCCTTTCATCTATCTACCTCTTGAAATGATCAGCAAGAAGAGCATTTAAATATGGGTACATTGGTAGGTACATATCTGTAGTGGAAAAGGGAGAACTCAGGCCACTAGAAGTTTTCTTAAATCTATTTCGCACATTTTGTCTCCATTCATTGTTTACCAAGCCATGCTGATTATTTGTAAGGTTTGCCATGAGTCTTAGTACTGGATAAGGCGGTATACTAATTAGGCTTAGGAATATCTTGTTGAGTTCTTGAGGAAGCCTTCTTTTATTAAGGGCAGCTCTCCTCTTGCCAGGAATTTGACAAGAAGCAGCTGGTAAATGCTGACAGATACATTTACTAACTTATTGGGTCTTTTAATATCTGGGCATATGCAGAAGAAATCTGATGGCTTAAGATGCATATTACATAAAATTTTGATTCCAGTAGTAGAAGAAATATGTGGAACATTTTTTATGGGTATTGATTTTGTTATAAAGCCCATGGGAATGGAGTCTTTAAAACCAAAATCTTCAGTGCCTTTCACTAGCATCTCATAGTGATCAAGGTTCATGTTAAGATGAAGCGAGGAAAATTTAATTCAGGAATGTTCCTTTTGTTTTCAAAACCAGCAAAGGAAGGTTGATGAATATATAATTATAAGAGCAACTATTAATCTAATTTGTGTCTATTACAGGATTTATAGTTAATCCAATGAGTTCTTCAGGAAGAAACTCCATTCTCTCTTCCTAGCAGAGTTTGAAGAGAGGCTTTTGTAACTAATTCATAATCTCTTCTACAACCAAAGGTACAGATACAGAAATCAAACTAACATTTTCAGTTTCTATACCTACTATTTTGGTAACTTCAAATACAAAAACTCCTGGATCATTTTAGGGCAAGAAAAAGGAAAGTGGATTTGCAAGTAAGATGAAGCTGTGATAAACCCTGGCTTTTATTTATTTATTTTTTAACCCATTTTTTCTCTGTTTGGACAGGGGAAAAAAAAGGTTTCCAGGCTTATATTTGTTTTGAGAAAGCTTTTATAATTAATTAGCCAGTGTCCTGGAAGTGATCTTGGCGGTAAACTCAAACTTGTCTTGTGTACTTGTCCAAGTTGGCCCCAAAATCATCCATCTGACCAGTACTGAAATTTCTGATTGACTGATTATTCTGCCTGGATACAATCTGAACAGTTGTGATGGTGCCTTGCAACTTCTTGGAGCTGTCTAACTTCTTAGTAGCACAAAGAATGGGTTTAATGTTCAGAGTTATGAAGAGGAACGGAATTGCTCTTTCTGACAGCTACATAGTGACAGAATTTGAGGGCATATTTTTTTATGAGATTCTGTTTTGGGAAAACAGAAGAAACAAATCTGTGGGCTGCACTTTTTCTTTCTGGCTTTGCCAAGCCTATGTGCTTACGATTTCAGTAGCGGCTGCTTTATTGAAAAATGGCTTAAAATAGTTAACAGCAGCAGAAGAGCATAGCCAGAATTTAGGTGATTCAGTGCTTCAGCCATATTCCAACTTGGATGTTATATTTATTAAGCAGAAAAACACCTGTGGAGAAATAGATTTAAAAAATACATCTGGAGTTCATCTAGTTGTAAATCTACATAAATAATCTCTTCTATTTTGTTGCTATGGAGTATTTTTTTACATTATCTAATTATATTTCTTGATTACCTTCGATTTATTTTTCTATTTCTTCTTATTCTTTTTCTGTTCTTTTAAAAATTTACATGTGAGGTGGGTGCTTATCAACTGCAGTGGCTTTAGTTACAGTTTTCATATGAATATGGCTTCAGCTATGAGAATAAGAAAGAGCCTTTTTCTTCATTTTACCCGTTAGCTTTAACTCTTGTAGAAATACTGTGCTTAGTGGTGCAATGGCTTAAAAAAAGTTGACTTTTTCCAGGTTGATTAATAATGCAATAACATCTCACAATTACATGTCCAACCTCAAGTGAAATTGTAGTCTGTTGATTGCAGTGGATGCAGTAGATGTAGAAATAGCCTGCAGATTCTCAGGGGGCACTTGAGGTCCACATAACCTTGTAACTGCTTATCTGGTTATTATTTCTGTGATATTCATTATTTAGCTGGCTAATCTGAGAATCTGTTCCATAGGTCTCGTGGTGGAGTTTTGTGTAGGGTTAATTTCTAAAACGTATTAGGATCATTTTTAGCACCGTCTATTGCCTATTATGTTTAAATATATTTTGCTGCCTTGATTCCTATGTTTGAAGTCTTGGTCTTTTAAAGAAATAGACCTGAATTTAAGTATTTTGTCAGAAAGTATGAGGATGAAACCATTAAACCATGTATAAGTTTAAAGTTGCTATGCCATAACTATCTTAAAATGAGATCTAGAAGGAAACATCCTGTGATTATTGGGGGAATAACCCCCAATCCTTTTCTTACACGTACATGATATAGGAGTGAGTCAACCCAGTCCACTGAGATGACTTCTTTTCATGATTTTGAACACAGAGTTCCATCCCAGGGCTCACATAAAACTTCTCTTAGCATTATAGTTATTTCATGCTCACAGTGAAGGAAAAGGACAAAAGTACCTCCTTTTTCTTTCCATGGCTCAGTCAAAAAAACCTACAGTTCACACTGAATATGGGTGGTCTTACTTCACCCTTCAGAGGAGGTACAGTGTCTAAGAAAGCTTCATGTCTTCTGAGGTTATAATAATTGTCTTTAGCATGTTTTCAGGGAGCAGTGAGACATTACTGTGTCAGAGGAGCTCCAGATGGAATCACATCTGTGAAAACCTAAGAACAAAGGCGTGTTGTGAGAAGGTAGTTAGGGTCCTTAGAGGTCCTTAGTCACTACAGTTTTGGTGACTTTGGTGAGCATCTCTCTGGCTCAGCACCTACAGCTTTCCTTCAGCCAGGTGTTCCTGAGGGGCACTTGTATAGCCATGCAATGATGTCCTTGGGCCCCTTTCACAGGGGAACAGCTTGTGCTTAGCTAATTAACAAAACATGTTTGTCATTATCTTTTCCCTCTCTATGAGAAATTTGACTTAAGATAGCTTCCTTTTCCCATTCTATGCTTCTCCCATATTCTTAAAGCTTAAACAGTTGACAGGGATTAGTGGGGTTTGAGAAGCATTGATATTAGTACCGATTTATAGAATGTATGTATTTTAAAATTGGGACAGTTGCATCTCTGCATTTATTAATGTTGTACATTCTTAAAAGCTATTTGTCTGGAATAGAAAATTAGTACTCATTTTAGAATGGGTTTTGTATCAGCTTTAAAATGAAGCAGATGATCCTATATGAAGTAAACTGAACTCTATCTCGTGTATTATTTTAGGAAAAAAGGAGCCTTTTGTGAAATTTAGAGCTATGGTTTTAATTAACTGCAGCTACAATGAATTTGAACTCCTAAAACACCCCGTCACTGCATGCAGCTGTGATTTGAATTCATTCACTCATTCATTCATTCATTCATTCATTCATTCAAAATGTATATTGTGTGCTAGAAAATGTTCTTAGTTGTGGGTTCCAGAAGTGAATGAAACAGATACATCTTTTGACTCATGGAACTTCCATGCTTTTGGGAAGAGAGAGACAGTAAACAAGAAAAACAATAAATATGTAGGATAATTTCACATAATCATAAGTGCTATCTTGAAAATAAAGCAGGGTAAAGTGGAGAGGTACAGGAAAACCATTTTAGGGAAGAGGGTTAGCCAGTAAGGAGAGGATCTGGAGAGAGAGGTTTCTAGGCTGAGCAAAAAGCAAGAGTAGAAAGCTAAGGCAGAAATGAAGATGGTGTATTCAAGAAACAGGAAAAAAAGTGTGTCATAAGTGACTGGAGCAAATGTAGCAGGTGCGCAGTGGTAGAGAAGTCAGGAAAATATGCCGGAGGCCCTTTTTATGTTATTCTAAGTGCAGTGAGACACTCTCTTAGGATTTTTACCTAGAGTGTTGTATGTTCTGATTTACATTTTAAAAAGCTCACTAGAGATACAATGTGATAGGATGGAGAAATTTGTGAATGTTTTGGATCATCTGGTGTTATTCCTATATTAAGTATTGTATGAGTACCCCAGTGCATTAAAATGAGAGCTCGCAGACCCGTAAGAGCCCATTTCTTAATGTGTTAGCTATAGCCATTAAGACCTTATTACTATCAGCAAAGGAAATTCTTCTCTGCTGTAGAAATATTGTAAGAAAGAAAAAGAGTTTCCCAGTTAAAAGATCATCCATGTACTGTTAATTATATTACATTATTAATTAGTAAATATTAATTATTGAAATATTTAATGCACTAGAAGTGGGTGTAAGCCACCAAGAATAGTGAGATTGAATTTCTGAGTAATTATATTTGCTCCTGTGGTCCTCTTGATATTACTGTTGGCTAACATCAGGCATGCCAACTGGCTAATGACACATGATTCATGAAACCTTCACTGGAGTCCTCTCTGAGGAATGGTAACGGGAAATCTTCTTAGTCTTTATGGTTCAGAAAGGAGCATCAGGATGTGTAGGAACAGGACAGAACAGCCAAAAAGGGATTCTGTGCCACATTCTTACCTGTTCCTATGAAAGAATTGAACTCTGGTAGCGCTGCATCCCTGTATTCAACATTTAACCGAAGAAATTGTAGCTATTACATATCTTAATAAACTGGCATGTTTTACATTTGATGTCACTTTTTTCTCTTTTCAATATGTAGCATTCTGCCAGTATGCCAATACCAGGAATATACCTAGAATATATTTCAGAGAACAGTAGCATGCTGTCAGCAATAATCTTTGACGGACGCATACTCTCACATCACAAGTTACTTACATCTGACAGAGACTTCATAAAAGAAACGAACATTTTTCTTCTTGGAAGTGGCAAATTGTTACAAAACCAGAAAACAGCAATACCTTGTGATGAACACTCTTAGTTCATCTGAGTACAGTTTTTAAAACTTTATAGTAATTGTAAATATATATAGGGAATCATTCTTTTTTTTTTTTTTTCTTTTCGAGACAGAGTCTCACTGTTACCCAGGCTGGAGTACAGTGGCACAATCTTGGCTTACTGCAGCCTCCACCTTTTGGGCTTAAGCTATCCTCTTACCTCAGCCTCCTGAATAGTAGGGACTACAGGTGTACACCACCATGCCCAGACAGTTTTTTTTTTTTTTTTTTTTT
>NW_012106019.1:308339-387684 GCF_000951045.1 Mandrillus leucophaeus | reverse complement strand
TTTTTTTTTTTTTGCCACCATGTTAAAAGGACAGCAGTAATGTTTTCTATAATCTGAAAGCCAGGGGTTAATCATGCCAAGATGACATTCCTGACTAATCAATGTTCCATGCATACACATATAAGAGGGTAGGAAGTAACTGAGTCATTGCATAGGGAGTGATTGTAAAGCTTGAACTTCAAAATTAGCTGTACTCTTCATTTGGTAGCTCTATCTGATAGTATTGAGTCTACTGCTATGTAAGCAATAACTAACAACTAGCATAGATTGGACACCTACTTACAAGTAATGCTTTGGGGTTGGTACTGCCAACTGTATTTTACATATTGGCAAACTTGAGGCATGAAGAAATTAAGTAATTTCCCTAAAGTTAAATAACATCTAAGTGGTAGAGCAGCATCCTAGTCCTAGGACCGGTGCTCTTAGTGAGTACAATGAGTTCTTCCTAGTTGGATTAGGGTCTTTTTAGGTCCCTGAAAGCCACAGTGGAATAGACAGGTATTCAATCGGTGTTTCTGGCCTTTGGTTTGCCTTTGAGGCACACATCATGCTGAATAGGCTAATTATCAGAATTACTGTTAAAAAATGAATAATTAAAAAAATTTTAAGGGTGTTATGGTGACTGTATGGATGTTTCTGCTGCCACAGTGATTAAAATACTCAATGTTATGTGTTGCTACTCTGGATGTGATTGGTGAAGGTCAGTGAAAAAAGACTGATGTAATAAAAAAAGTATAATCTATGATCTCAGATTGTGAGTTTATATCTTAGCTGATTATTCACACCAAATAAACTGTGGTGCTGACAGTAAAGTGCAACTGGAGTTCAGTGAAAGACATGACTGTGTGGGCCAAAGCCATCAATCAGAAAGGAACCAGGGACTTTAGAAGTAGCTTTCCATTCTAGAGAACAAAAATAACAGAAGAAAAGAGTTTTAACCAAATAAAACATTCTTCCTTGGATAAAAGGTTAGGTAAGAAATGGGAGCAATAAACTGGAATGCAACTATCTAGAGTTTAGCAATACAAGTAAAAGACTTAGTTCATCTAATAAATGGAAAATGTTGTGGCTTTTAGAATTATTTGAAATAATAGCCTAAAACTTTCCAAATTTGAGGAAATACAACATTTCAATGTTTTTTTTTTTTTTTGTAATTAGTGTCACACATAGAATTAGTAAAAGTAGATTAGTTAGTTGACTTGTCCACAGACCACAATGAAGAGAGAGTTACAACACCTTTAATTTACAGATCTTCACTTGTGCTTTGCTAAACCCCATGGTTTTTTGACTTCCAGGCTGTTAAGTATTCATTCTCACTATAGATAGAGTCAACTGTAGTTCATTTAGTCTGATAAATACACATCATTATAACCTTAAAATTTTGCTCTGGTAAGAGGAAAAAGTGATTATTTTTGAACTTTTTTATTAATAAGCTAAGATATAAACTCACAATCTGAGATCATAGATTGTACTTTTTTATTATATCAGTCTTTTTTCACTGACCTTCACCAATCACATTCAGAGTATCAGCATATAACATTGAGTATTTTAATCACTGTGGCAGCAGAAGCATCCATCCAGGATCATAGGAATAGCTTTGAAGACTTAAATAAGCATGGTAAACCTTAACTCTTCTGAACTTCAGTTTTCTGATTCATAAAACAGATATTATACTTCAGTCTGAACTGCTTTTTCTAGTTGTTTTGTGAAAAGGAAAATATACTTCCATTTTCATTATTTAAATGGGCTACTGCTTTTTTATTTTTGGTTTTGTTTTGCAGTAAGATTTGGTGGGATGAAAGTCCATTTCATTTACATATCATTCCTTATCTTTTAAATTTGCATTGTTAATTTGGTTCTTTGGAGTTCATGCTGTTAACTTCACACTATACTGCTCTATCCACACTCCAAAGAAATTATGTCCGATTGTCATTTCATGAATGTTATTGAATGCACATTACTCTTGGACCCAAATTTCTCTTTTTCTCTCTGCTTTTCCAAGTCTTACCTTTACTTCAAAACTTGTCAAGTGTTGCTTTTTCTTTATATCCATCCTTGAATATTCCAGCTCATGTTAACTACTCCTGTTTTGAATTTCTAATACCATCTAGTACTTATTATTTTCATCACAGATGTGGTTTGGCTGTGTTCCCACCCAAATCTCACCTTAAATTGTATCTCCCAGAATTCCCACATGTTATGGGAGGGACCCAGGGGCATGTAATTGAATCATGGGGGCCAGTCTTTTCCCTTGCTATTCTCATGATAGTGAATAAAGTTTTATGAGATCTGATGGGCTTAACAGGGGCTTCTGCTTTTGCTTCTTGCTCATTTTCTTTTGCCACCACCATGTAAGAAGTGCCTTTCCCTTCCTGCCATGATTCTGGGGTCTCCCAGCCATGTAGAACTATAAGTCCAATTAAATCTCATTTTCTTCCCAGTCTTGGTTATGTCTTTATCAGCAGCATGAAAACTAACTAATATAGTAAACTGGTACCAGAAGTGGGTGTTGCTGAAAAGATACCCGAAAATGTGGAAGTAACTTTGGCACTGGGTAACATGCAGAGGTTGGAACAGTTTGGAGGTCTCAGAAGAAGACAGGAAAATGTGGGAAAGTGTGGAACCTCCTAGAGACTTGTTGGATGGCATTGACAAAAATGCTGGCAGTGATATGAACAATTAGGTCCAGGCTGAGGTGGTCTCAGATGGAGATGAGGAACTCGTTGGGAACTGGAACAAAGGTGACTCTTGTTATGTTTTAGCAAAGAGACTGGAGGCATTCTGCCCCTGCCCTAGAGATTTGTGAAACTTTGAACTTGAGAGAGGTCATTCAAGGTATCTGGCGGAATAAATTTCTAAGCAACAAAGCATTCACAAGGTGACTTTGGTGCTGTTAAAAGCATTCTGTTTTAGAAGGGAAACAGAGCATACAAGTGCAGAAAATTTGCAGCCTGACAATGCAGTAGAAAAGAAAAACCCATGTTTTGAGGAGAAATTCAAACCAGCTGCAGAACTTTGCATGAGTAGCAAGGAGCCTAATGTTAATCCCCAAGACCATGGGAAAATGTCTCCAGGTCATGTCAGAGACCTTCATAGAAGCCCAGAGGCGCAGTAGGAAAAAGGCCTCTGGCCTTCACAGGCCCAGAGGGCGCAGTAGGAAAAAGTGGTTTCGTAGGCCAGGCCCAGGGTCCCCGTGCTGTGTGCAGCCTAGGGACTTGGTGCCCTGTGTCCCAGATGCTCCAGCTGTGGCTGAAAGGGGCCAACGTAGAGCTCAGGCTGTGGCTTCAGAAGGTGGAAACCCCAAGCCTTGGCAACTTCCACATCGTGTTGAGCCTGCGAGTGCGCAGAAGTCAAGAATTGAGGTTTGGGAACCTCTGCCTAGATTTCAGAAGATGTATGGAAATGCCTGGATGCCCAGGCAAAAGCTTGCTGCAGGGGTGGGACCCTTATGGAGAACCTCTGTTAGGGCAGTACAGAAGGGAAATGAGGGGTTGGAGCCCCCACACTGAGTCCCTACTGAAGCATTGCCTACTGTAACTGTGAGAAGAGGGTCATCGTCCTCCAGACCCCAGAATGGTAGATCCACTCACAGCTTGCACTGTGCCTGGAAAAGCTGCAGACATGCAATGCCAGCCCATGAAAGCAGTCAGGAGGGAGGCTGTACTCTGCAAAGCCACAGGGGTGGAGCTGCCCAAGACCATGGGAACCTACCTTTTGCATCAGTGTGAAAACTGGAGTCAGAGGAGATCATTTTGGAGCTTTAAAATTTGACTCCCACACAGGATTTTGGACTTGCATGGGCCCTGCAACCCCTTTGTTTGGGCCAATTTCTCCCATTTGGAACAGCTGTATTTACCCAATACTTGTACTCCCATTGTATCTAGGAAGTAACTAGCTTGCTTTTGATTTTACAGGCTCACAGATGGAAGGGAGTTGCCTTGTCTCAGATGAGACTTTGGACTGTGGACTTTTGGGTTAATGCTGAAATGAGTTAAGACTTTGGGGGACTGTTGGGAATACATTTTCAATTTTTGGAGAAGTTCAAGAGAGAGGCAGCTGTAAAATAGAACACTAGTGTGAGGTTCTTTTTGTTTGTTTTTGTTTTGGAATGGATCTGAATTTAGAATGATTCCACATTGATTAGTTTCACAGGAGTATATACAGGCAAATTTTGTATTGGTGGTATTCCATTTCCCCTCTCCTTTCTTGAAAATAACAAGCCACCAGCCAGCCTGTGGTAGTGCATTAATCATTATTTTTACATTGATGCAAACTATTGTGATTTTTAAAGCTGAGACTGTAGAAAGCTGACAAAGCACTGTGGGCATATATAGCAAATGAAAGACAGGCTTTTGTGCTGAAAGACTGTACACATAGTGTCACTCATGGCTTATAACCATTGGATGACTACCTGTTGCCTTTATGATAAAGCCCAGAATCCTTGGCATGACCTTCCAAGACCTGCATTATCCTGACTGGTGTCTCTCTCCAAAGCTGATGTGCCAGGTTTTCTCGCATCCTGACTTTACTACAACCATATGGTATTCTTCCAGTTTCACTAGCATGGCAGTCTCCCGCCTACCTTTGGGTCTTTGGACATGCTGCTTTTGTTCATTGAAATGCTCTTCCTTGTGCAGGCAACTGGTGTTCTCCCATTATTTCTCTGTAAATGACACCTTTTCAAGGAAGTTTTCTGTGACACCCTCCCCCTCGCTTCCAGTCTCTGCCAGGGGCTGCAGTTATAAGCTGTTACAGCGCATGTTGCTTTTCTACCATGACACCTTCCACAGCTGTCATCAAATAGTTGCTTATTTTAATTTTTGGATAAATGTTTATCTTCACCAATAGGCCATTTGCTTCAAAATTGGAGAAATTATGTCCAGCAATCTATAGTTCATGGACCATAGCCTGCCAGTAACTTGCTTTTGAATGGCTGGCAAGCTCAGCATGGTTACAGTTTTAAAAAGCAGTTAAAAAAAAAAGAGTAAGTGACAGATACTGTATGTTGGCTCCTAAAGCCTAAAGTATTTGCTGTTTGGTCTTTCACAGAAAAAGTTTGCCAATCTGTGTCTAAGTTGTTGCTATACATGTTGAGTAGAAGAATATAAGTGTCAGTGGCCCAAGCCTGTAATCCCAGCACTTTGGGAGGCCAAGACGGGCGGATCACGAGGTCAGGAGATCGAGACCATCCTGGCTAACATGGTGAAACCCCATCTCTACTAAAAAATACAAAAAACTAGCCGGGCGAGGTGGCAGGCGCCTGTAGTCCCAGCTACTTGGGAGGCTGAGGTAGGAGAATGGCGTAAACCCGGGAGGCAGAGCTTGCAGTGAGCTGAGATCCGGCCACCGCACTCCAGCCTGGGTGACAGAGCGAGACTCTGTCTCAAAAAAAAAAAAAAAAAAAAAAAAAAGAAGAATATAAGTGTACTTATGTACTACGTTTTCTTTCCTAAGCAGGGCACTTCATTGTAGTGTAGCATCTATAGGGACTAGTGATGTTGCTGTAAGCACTTTGACAAACTGAGGGTTGCATGAATATCAGAAGGTTCTTACCTGGATAAACACGTGTCTTTGAAGTGTGTCGATTAATAGCCAGTGTAAAAGTGGAAGAGGTTTCTAATGCCATGGTACTTTTTAGCTTGTATTGCTCTGCTAAACAACTGTATTAGCAATTTAGATTAAGACATAATACATTATTATCAGATTTTCAAATACACAAAACTAACAAAGTTAGCCATCTAAAATTTAAATAATATAATTAAGATAGAGAATGATCTTGACAGGCTTGAAACCACAAGAATTTCACAAGAGTGAGATAAACTATGTAAGTTCTAAATGTGGAGCAAATAAGAACGTGAAAAATGCTACTCTATTTGAACAGAAAGTTTATGACTTTCAGCAGATTTAGACTCTTCAAAGGTGTCCATTACTCAGAAATAGTTGAGATGTAGTTATGGTAACAGTGTAGTGAGATGCCTGGGCACTAACCTAAGAATAATAGAAGTAACTCATCCAAAACTTTTAGAGATGAGAAGTCTTGAAGTATACAAGGCTCATGAAAGTTGCCCTCCAGTGAGAGAGAATAGATTTATTGTTTTTAGCTCCAGATATAAAATTGCAATAGCAGCTGGATGTGTTTCATGAAGCAGATTTCATTTCAATGTAAGGATGAATTATATAGGAAATTGAGCTTTGTCACTAATGTATATATGAACTTTTAAAAGTCTTTCTTTGCACTTAAGTGCTACAGTAGGTATCAGGACTACAAAAACGAACAGCACACAATCCCTGCTCTTTAGGAGGTCTCATTATAGACTGTGAGATGAATTGGTAAATAATGTAGGATGTTAGATGTCCTAGCACAGAGATGGAAGTATGAATTTTGTCAGGAACTGGGGAGTGGGCAGAGGTGACTCTGAATTTAACTCTTGAGTTGATGCTTCTTCTTTCACTGTAATATACCAGAAGAAGCAAATGACTATATGTTAGGAATGTATTCACTGCGTGGGGTATTATAAACTAGTCAGTCTTTAAGTAATTTAAAGACTTTGTGATTTATAGGAATTAAAAAATAAGAAGCCGACTTTGGGCTGGACCTTAGAACAAAGGAGTGAAGGGATCTCAGGTCATTATGTCAATTAAGTAACCATAACCTACTGGTGACTCAGCCAGAAGCCCTCAGATGCAGATGAAGAACCTCTCAACCAAACTTCCATATAGTGGTTGCCTGCTTTTGTGTCAGAGCCTTATTTTCCTCTTGATTCCTTTTTTCTGCTTCTTCAGTATTCTTTTTTTTTTTTTTTTTTGAGAGGGAGTCTCGCTCTGTGGCCCAGGCTGGAGTACAGTGGCCGGATCTCAGCTCACTGCAAGCTCCGCCTCCCGGGTTTGCCATTCTCCTGCCTCAGCCTCCCGAGTAGCTGGGACTACAGGCGCCCGACACCTCACCCGGCTAGTTTTTTTGTATTTTTTAGTAGAGACGGGGTTTCACCATGTTAACCAGGATGGTCTTGATCTCCTGACCTCGTGATCTGCCCATCTCGGCCTCCCAAAGTGCAGGGATTACAGGCTTGAGCCACCGCGCCCGGCCCAGTATTCTTTATTGTTCTAATTTGGTACATGTTCTGAGACCTCCGTGAAGGGTACATTAAAAAAAAATCTGCTAAATAAATAATAGCATGACTACTACAGATTTAATTATAGCTGTACAGCTGCCTGTTTGAAGTGTTCTGCTGGGGCCATATGTTCCCTTGTATATCTCAGCCCTGGAAGGACCTGGTTTAATTGTTTCCCAGCTTATAGTATTGAATTCTCAAAGAACTGCTAGCAGTCATTTGGAAGTCAATAGATTGTGTGTTTTACCTCAACTGTCTTCCTGCAAATGGATGTTTTATTGACAATTTCTTATTAGATCCCAAGTAATCAGATATTAAAGCTCTCATCCAGACAGGTCTTAAGAGCTATGTTGACTTGTTAGTTTTACAGTCTGATTTTTGTCATCATATTTGATGTGCTAAGTGAAAAATACTTCTACATTGAAGCACTTTCCCTCAATGGCTTTTTTGAAAAAAAAAAAAAAAAGTATTTTAGTGGATGATTCTTTTAACTGTTTTCTGTCCCAGTGGTATGGTGGGAGCAGAAATGGAAGAGGACTTGGCAAAGGGCACTTGGTGCTGTTGTAGGAGTATAACCTTGAGCATGTATTTAGCTTCTCTGATACACAGGAGGGCCAAGACTGAGCCCTTCTAGGACCCATCCAGTTCCAAAATTCTGTGATTCAGAATCAGCTGGGGAACATGCTCTTGCCAGTGAAACGCATCTGGAGGAGAGGGGTGGTTGTTCCTTTTCCCACTGTGGTGGTCTGTGCATCTCTTCCCCCTTGTGCTTAGAAAGCCCAGATTTCCCATTTCTTGAGCTACAAAAATCTTTCAATATGAACTCTGTTTAGAGGTCAAAGCCTCATAGAGTAATAGAGCTGTGACCATTCTTACGTACTTTTTCAGTGCAAGGACTGTTTAATGCAGTGGTTCTTAAGCTTTTCTCATGTCAATGATCCATTTGAGCTTATGATGAAACTGTGGATGCTTTCATCAGAAAGATGCACCATAAATATGTAGGACAAAAAGTTGTGTGTAATTTCCAGGTGCCCATGCACTCCCTGGATCCCCATCAGCCAACCTTAAGAACCATTGCTCTGGCCGGGCGCGGTGGCTCAAGCCTGTAATCCCAGCACTTTGGGAGGCCGAGACGGGCGGATCACGAGGTCAGGAGATCGAGACCATCCTGGCTAACATGGTGAAACGCCATCTCTACTAAAAAATACAAAAAACTAGCCGGGCGAGGTGGCGGGCGCCTGTAGTCCCAGCTACTCGGGAGGCTGAGGCAGGAGAATGGCGTAAACCCGGGAGGCGGAGCTTGCAGTGAGCTGAGATCCGGCCACTGCACTCCAGCCTGGGAGACAGAGCCAGACTCCGTCTCAAAAAAAAAAAAAAAGAACCATTGCTCTATGCTTCGATAAGAGCCCTGACATCTCTGTTTTGTTCTGAGTGAAGGGACCTGCAGGTGAGGTTGAGAACAGTGAAGTAGAGGGCCTAAGGCCCGAAGCACCAGCCCTGAGCTTTGAATGGTGCCAAGGGCAAAGCTTTGTTAGGTTCATAAACTGTACTGGAGTGGAGCAAAGGGTGAGAGAAGCAATGGAAAGTGTTTTTTTTCCAGTTTCTGCACAAGATAGGCATTCTGCATAAATGTTTGTCAATCCATTAACTTTTATTTATTTATTATTTTCAAACTATTAACTTTTAACTCTTGGTTGCCTACATTACCTCTGATTATTCTACCCTTTTACCATGCATGCCTTGAACTTCTTAAGAGAGAAGTCTGTGTTTTTGATTAGTTACCCCAACCGGGGTATGTGCAGAAGAGAACGCCTGTAAAACAATTCCCCTTAAACTATATATTTTTATTTTTCTTGAAGTCACTGGCCCCACAATGCTTTTTTATTTGTCTGTTTTGATTTCATATGGTTGCTCCTTCCACAACCTTTCTTTCCTAATGGCAGCTGGATTTTCTGGGGCAGAAAGAATAAAAGAAGCCCTGTGTTTAGCATCTTTCTTTTTGGGGTGGGTGAGGGAAGACTATTAACAGATACTGCTTTTTAGATAATAATAGGTAAGGCAAAAGTTAGAAATAAAGCATTTCATTTTAAAACAAAGTGTTCCTGCTGAACATAGTCATTCAAGGATAAGGGTGTCATTCTGAGGGAATGCAGATAATTAAAATGGGTGCAGTTATCGTGAGGAATTATATTATATTTGTTTTACAGTGTAGTTGCACTGAACCACCCACGCTCACCTCAGCCTGCGGTTCATTTTGCAGCCTTAGTATGGGATGCTGTCGCTGCAACATTCTCAAGCTAAAGTGCATGCATCTATACACTTGGTAGAGTGAACTTACCTGGGGAGGTTTCTGTATGGATAATATGTTTTTAAGTCTATGATACAAACTGGTGGAAGAAATTTCTTTTTAAAGTTCAGATGATTGTATGTCTGAATTAAATGTGGTGGCAATCTAGCTGTATTTTACTTTATTCCCTTGGGAGAGAAAAATTTTATTTTTGTCAATCACCTCTTCCCCTTTTTTCTCGGATTATATTAGAACTCTAATGTGATTATAATTATTGGTACCATTTATTGACTACTATACTATTTCAGGTACTATGCCAGGAGCTTTCACCTATATCATGTTGTATATTATCATTAACCTTACTTTACAGATGAGTAGGCTAAATGTAGATGATAACTTTGTAGTCTTCTCAGCAACTGTTGCATAGGTTAAACTTTAAAAAATTTAAGACACAGATATTTTTAATGCATAGCTGAATTTTCAGTGATGTATCTGCGAATCACTAGTATTGGTGAAATATTTGCTTTTAATGTTGGAGAGCACTAAGCATTTGAAGAAATCATATTCTCGTGTTGTATGTCATGCTGGATTCTTCCTGCTCTGTCACCCCCTTTTTCCAGGCATTTAACTAGTCCTATACATTCTGCCTTTTAATTTTTCTCAAATCTGTCTTCAGCATTCAGTCCCAGTGATGCATTTCCTTTTTTTTTTTTTTTTTTTTGAGACGGAGTCTTGCTCTGTCACCTAGGCTGGAGTGCAGTGGCCGGATGTCAGCTCACTGCAAGCTCCGCCTCCCGGATCTACGCCATTCTCCTACCTCAGCCTCCCAAGTAGCTGGGACTACAGGCGCCCGCCACCTCGCCTGCCTAGTTTTTTGTATTTTTTTTTTTAGTAGAGACAGGGTTTCACCATGTTAGCCAGGCTGGTCTTGATCTCCTGACCTCGTGATCTGCCCGTCTTGGCCTCCCAAAGTGCTGGGATTACAGGCTTGAGCCACCGTGCCTGGCCTAATGATGCATTCTTGATTCAGGGCCCCATAATATTCCTCCATGTAACTTATTTATTGAGGGACCTATTATCTGCTCATCATTGTGCATAAATACTTGCAAAGATCACCTCATTTAGTCTTCTGAACTCCACAAAGTAATCATTTATTATTCCCATTATACAGATGAGCAAACTCATTTGAAAGAAATGAAGTCATTTGTCCAACATCCCTCAGCTAATAAATGGAAGAACTGAGATTTGCTTCTAGCTCTAATTCCAAAGCTCATTTTGGTTTTCTCTACTTGAATTTAAAACACTGGATAACAATTAGCAAGCTTAGCATGGTGAAGCTTGGACTCTGGAGACAGCCAGGCTTTGGGTTGAATCTTCGTTCTGCCTTTTCTAGTTTTGTGATGTTAGTTATGTATAGCAGTTTCCCATTACCTGAGTGAGGTATGTTCCAAAATCCCCAGTGGATGTCTAAAACTGTGGACAGTACCAAACCTTACATATACTGTGAATTTTCATATACTATGATAAAAGTTTAATTTACGAATCAGGAACAGTAAGAGATTGACAACAATAATTACTAATAAAATAATTACGACAATATTCTATAATAAAAGTTATGTGAATGTGCGCTCACTCTTGCTGTCTCACAAAACATCTTATTGTACTGTATTCACCTATTTTCAGGCCCTGGTTGACCATAAGTAACTGAAACTGCTGAAGCGAAACCTTAGATAAGGGGGAATTTCTAGATCTCAATTTCTTATTGGGCAAATGGAGACCACAATAATAACTTACTTATAGAAATGTGGTGAGAGTTTAATAAGATGATGCATACAAAGTTTTTGGTCCAGTGCCTGGCCAGAGATGATTGATTTAAAGCATTTTAAATTATTATTATTATTACTACTACTAGTAATTTTAGAATTATTATTGAAGCTCTTTGTGCCTGTTGGTAACAGTGGTGTCTTTAGAATTCAGTCTTACTAATATGAGATTCAAAATCTTAAATTTGGAAGGAATTCAGTGTACAGCTTGTTCCCCCAAAGAAAGACTCTTTTTCAAAATCTCACTGAGAAATCCCAGACAAGGGTAGGACTTTTAGCCACTTCAGCAGGGAATTTTTTTAAACAATGAATGGTAGGGACCCCTGATCATAAGTTTTGGAATTCGTAAAGGCCCTTTGCTTCTTACCAGAAACCTTTCTGAAGTTGACTACCATCAGATGGAGCACTTTTAGTGGAGCTGTCAGTGTCCCTGCTTGTTTCTATGCATGGTATAAAGATGCCACAACACAGGTATGAACACATGGATTTCATGTGTTTAACAAACATTTACGGAATGCTTATTTCAAGGCCTTGGCTTTGTAAGGTACTGAGGAAACAAAGTTGAATAATACATGGTTTCTTTTCATAGGGTACTTTGGACCTGTCTATAAAGTACTTGTAGTCTAATAAAAGTCACAGCCAAGTCAGTCAGTGAATGCCTAGTGATAAGCACAATTTCAGAGGTAAGGCTAGGTAAATCCCGGAAGGTGGGGGTAGTCAGGGAAGCTGGGAGTAGTCAGGGAAGTTAGTCTTTTCCAAAGGCCTAGCTAGAGTTCAGAGGCATAGGTGGAATTTTGGGACTTTCCATCTTAGATAGATGAATGAATATTTCAAGTCTACTTCTTTCAGGCATGGAGCAAGTGACCTGTATTTATATACAGTGGAGTTCATGACACAACAATGAAAGAGGAAAATAACTTCTTATGAAAGCAAAAAAATACCTAACTTACCTAGCACCTAGAACCTGCAGTTCTTGTTTTTCTTTAAATCTTTTTTAAAGTGCTGTTGTCTTTATTTGGTCTTCTCCTTTCCTTGTCTCTGTCCCACTTTATTTTATGCAGTTAAATACTATTAAATACTTTAAAACATGCTTATTAAACATTTTAAAGGTTGTCTTTACAGAGCCCAAACCATCATAGATACTTAATTAACACTGTTTTGCTGTATTGAAGACTCCGATATTTCAGGAAAATAGGTTCTAAACTTTAGGTAGTAAAATCAGTTCCTCAGACATGTAAAGGTTTCACCATATAGTGAAGTGAATATTCAAGTCATGGCCTGGCCTTAGCCGTATGAGTTTGGTGAAGACCCTTACGCTTTTGAGACTTAATTTCCCTCATCTGTAAAATGGTGTAATAATACATTTCTTACAAGCTTGCTGTAAGAATTCCAGTAGCATAGTACATATGAAAGTGTTTTAAAAACTGTAAGTAGCTATATGCATACTGACAATTTTTTTAAAAAAATAATGTGAGACATTAAGAAAATGTGACTTGGAGATATTAACAAGTTGATTTTTAAACTAGGGCAGTACTTGAAATTTCATCCTGTTTAGGAAATCAGAACTAATGGATTGTACTTAATGTTATATTTAGTTTAATAGCCATTTGTAAATGTGCTGCTTTGCAGAATCATTTGCGTTAATGGTGGTGAGATGTCTATATTTGGAAGGAAAAATTGGAAAATCAAATTTTTACCCTTGGGATTGTTTTCGTTTTGAAGTAGTGTTTTTTTTTAGAAATGGAATAAACAGAAGTAGAAGAGTATTCAAAAAGTAAAAACATGTCACCAGAGCCTTTTGGCATCTTGTCTTATTTGATGATTTTGTCTGTACTCTTTCATATTTCATACACACTGGAAATCTCTGCATCGTGACTATTAAGTTCCAAAAACATTAAAAGTGATTGTCTAAATTTTGGATTCTATGGGCTATCAAGCAATAGCTCTTTTTAGGCCTCTTAGATATTAGGCCAATGGTATGTAAATTTAGTCATTGGAAATATTCTTCTAAATCACACCTTTAAGATAGCCTGAAGGGCAATCAGCATTTCTGTTAACAACAAAACAAAAATATGTTTCTAGTAATTTTTCCAGTGGTTTTCTTTTATCACACTAAAAGAGTCCTATCCCGTAAATTAGCCTAACAAACACTTAAATAATATCCTTATTTAACAGAAAAATTTAAAGGTATTTTTTCCTGTGTAGTCTAAGAATAAAAGGCAATAGCTGATTAAGTTTAGAGAACACTGAATCTTATCCCTTTTCTTCTTCTACCATTTCCTAGTTGGGCAACCATGCAAAGAAGCGAGATTTAGAAATGGAATGTTGAGGTGTGTTTAAGATGATATTTGTCCAGGCTATTCAGGAACACCCAAACCCTGTCCTCAGCTCAACACTCTGTCCAAAAGATCATCGGAGAAATGTGTACACAGAGAAACCAAGACCAAGGTACCCTTTATTGTTGACTGAGGCTTTGTCTTCAAACCCAGAAGCAGGACACTGGTGAACTGTGCAGAGCCTTCTGCTTTGTCTTCTAGCTGTGAATAGCCTTGCAGCAAAGCAAGCTGGTTGTACTAGGCCTGCTCTTTGTACTTGGAACCAAACTTGAATCATGGGTCTTCCTTCTCTTCTACAATGAAAGGCCAGAATATAGCTTTCAGTGGGAAAAACTCCTGTCTTGTATAAACCAAAAAGTATCTGAGACAAGTCTCAATCAATTTAGAAGTTTATTTTGCCTAGATTGAGGACATGCCTGTGACAGTGTGAGGAGGTCCTGACATGTGTCCAAAGTGGTCAGCTACAGCTTGGTTTTATACATTTTATACATAAGACATCAGTCAGTATATGTAAGATGTGCATTGGTTCAGTCCAGAAAGCCAGGACAACTCAAAGCAGGAGTGGAGGGTGGGGCGGGGAGATGGGCATCCAGGTCATAGATGGATTCCAAGATTTTCAGATGGGCAATTGGTTGAAAGAGTTTATCTAAAGACCTAGAATCCAGAGAAGAGAGTATCTGGGTTGAGATAAAGGGTTGTGGAGACCAAGTTTCTTCTTATGCAGATAAAACCTCCAGGTAGCAGGCTTCAGAGAGAATAGATTATAAATGTTTCTTAGCAGACTTAAAAAGGTGCCAGAAGATCAAGGAAAAGACCTGGAAAGGGAAAGGGATTCTCTATAGAATGCCAGTTATCCTCACAAGAGATAGCTTTGTAGGGCCATTTCAAAATATGTCAAAGGAATATATTTTAGGGTAAAATACTTCAGTTTCTTTCAGGGCCTTCTATGTGCCATATGATACTATACTAGAGTAGGGCTGGAATTCTTTTATTCCTACAATAAAACTCTTTTATTGCTACAAAAAGTCTTAAGATCTCTGTTTCAATTTTAATCCTGGTCACTTGTGTATGAATTCCATGGGGAGGAGGGTATAATGAGGCGTGTCTTACCCTACCCTGACCCCACCCTTCCCATCATGGCCTGAACTAGTTTTTCAGGTTAACTTTGGAATGCCCTTGGCTGAGAGGAGGGGTCCATTTAGATGGTTGTGGGGCTTAGAATTTTTAGTTTACACTTGATAGTGGAAACAGAGCTGGTGTAGGATAATTGTCTTTAGAATTCAAAAAGTTCAGATAAGCCCCCTACTTCCCCATGTATGGAATAAGGGGGCTGCTCAAAGGTGTGGGGAGGGTGGAGATAGGGACAGCCTTCTATTAACCAAAGAAGCCAATTGTAGGCAATGTACTAGTCTCTAGCCATCATGCTCTCAGATTTCCAGAGTTTGAGACTGTGTGCTCCCATAGATACATATCGTTCTTGGTAGGTGAAACCTATTTCAAAACTCTCCCAGTGATAAATTTTCACAAGGCTGTCTTTGATGGCTTCCTTCTACATCCCAGCCCTTGTTGGAAGCTAATTTTAACCTAAGAAAAATATAATTGCTAAGGTTATATTATATTTATCTAAAGTAATGGAATATTAGGGTTTGGTTACCATTGGATGTTAAAGGTAGGAAGATACCAACTCAGACATAGCTTGGGTGTGGTGTGTACATTTCTATAACTTCTAATCTTTATAAAAATCTTTAATGTATGAGTTACGGCTGTAAAATATATTTTTAGTTTTTCACTGTCCTTTATTTCCCTTAAGGATTCCCTGCCAAGGGAGTGCTACATATATGCCATATTTGCAGCGAAATAGCAATTTATTGAGAAATTCATTATAGTAGGTTTTATTAGAGTAAAACACACATTGGGTGTGCATAGATGCACAAATCATGTTTACTTGATGATTTTTCACAATGTGAACACACCTATATAATTGTCACTCAAATTATGAAACAGAACATGAGCAGTGTTATATATTTGTTTTTAAATTAATTAATTTCTTCTCTAGTTTTCATTTTCTTCCTTCTGCTTTCTTTGAATTTAATGTTCTGTTTTCTTATTTTTTGAGATAATTTATTTAGGTCATTAGACTTTAGCTTTTCTTTTTTTTAACATTGACAGTTAAGGGCATGAATGTTACTGAATGCATGTTTGCAGCTTCATTCTACAAGTTTTGATATGTCATGTGTTCATATTATGAGTAATACTGACTTTAACAAGCCAATGATACATATTATCTCTAGGACAAGTATATTGTTTTTAAAATAGATTCATTTAAATTCCCATTTTGAAATAAATATTTTAAAAATATGAAGTTATTTCAAAGTCTGTGTCTGATAACCACAGTATATAATTTCCTTTAAGGTTATTTCTAATGTGTGTTTTTCCCCCCTCTTGGGATTCCAGTCATTTGATTTTGTCTTCTATTATGTCTAACAACTTCTGTTTAAATGTCAGATATAAAATATCCATAGTAGAGATAATTTTTATACTCTAGATGATATTATCTTCCTTCGGAGATTATATCTTTTGCTTTTGGCTGGCATTTGGGTTAGGGGCAGGTCACCTTAATATTCAGCCTGGAATTAAGCTGATTGGACGCTGAATATAGTTTACCAAGTACATAGGCTTACAGCCATCCACACAGAATCTAAATCTTGGGATTCACAGTCTCAGAGATACCCGCCATGAAAGAGAAATATAATTGGGCCTATGAAACAGACTCTGAGTAAACTTATCTAACCAGCCACATAGATGAAAATGTCAAGTCTGTTTTTTTTTTCTATTTAATTATCTTACTGTAAGAGAAAGAAGTCAACTCGCTTCCTGTCTTCATGGCACTTTAATCATCCCATTAGAAAGAAAGTCCCATTGAATTTATCAAACTCTAATTCATGAAATTGGCCACATTCCCTGAGGTACAGAGAAGAGGAATAAATAGGCAGAGGCAGAAACCTGGTAAGGTGAGAGAACACTTTTTTCTACCTTAAGAGTTAATATTGTTGTTTGCATATGGTAAATGAATAAATTCATACTCAGAGAGCATAAATACCTACTAAGATGCTGTTAGACCTGGGCTCTCCCTTACACTTCTGAGTTTCTTGAATCTTAAGGTTCTACAGTATGTAATTATTTTCTAATGCTATTATTTTCAGTACTACCTAAAAGCCAGTCTCAGTGAGATTAAAATGTAGAGTGGCCATAAAAATTTTTCTTTTAGACCAAGACATTTTTGAGAATGAAAAGAGGTACTATTAGTCATTACACCAGGACAATAGTGTAAACTGGGACTGTTATGGGCCAACTGGTAGGTATGGTGATCTTACTTTACTACTGATACAGATACCTTCTGCAATGGAAGGTTGTGGAATTGGGTGACATTGAATGATTTTGAGCTTACCACATGAGTTTGTTTGAAAAATAAGAGCTGAAAATACCCAAAGACAGTGGAAGGGTGGGGGACAGGAGAAAATTAGCAGAAAGAAGAGAAAATAAGCTAAGAAGAAGAAATGAAGAGAGGAAAGAACAATAAGAATGCCAGAAATCAGTTCTTTGCCCAGGAAAACAGGTGAATGTTAGCATGTGGACATGAGGCAGGATAAATAGAAAACAGGTACAGATTTGAAGATTAAAATCATTCTCATAGAGGGGAAAAGATAATGTATAGAATGAGACAGCAATGGGTGTAAGCTTTGTAAAAAGAATGAGAAAGTATACTCAAGTTTAGATGATGTTATAATATCATTTATAGCAAGGACATTGAAGAGCCTACAGGATAGCATTCTAGTAAATCAGATTTAAAGGACAAATCGTGAGTATTCCTGGTTATAAATAACACTTTATTATTGATGCAGTTATTTTAACACATGCAGAAAAATGGCAGAGAAAAGGAGGTAGAGTTTAAATATCTGCCCAGTGACTGAGGAATACTATAATATCCTGGACCTACAGGTAATGCTGCAGGTCTGAGAGCAATGGTAAGGAAGCTAGGAGGACATAATATTAATCATATGATTATCCCACCCATATAGAAAACCTAAAATATGTAAACTGCTTTCATAGAAGGCAGAAGAATCCAAGACCTGAGTGGAGTGTGAAAGATCGAACTTTAAAAATAGCTGTGTGTGATGCATATTACTTGTGTAGGAATAACTTTTCCATCATCACACAGAACTGTCATCTCAAGTTAAGTGACCTCTTATGCTAATACTGTGATAGCTGGGTTGTTGTTAGGAAACCACTCAGAAAATAAGAAAGATTAAAAAAATTGTAAGATAAAACATTTATAGCAGAAGGCAAAATATTACTTCTGAGTAACCATAGCATGACTATACTCTGGAAGAAAGAGTACAGGCTAGTGTGAAAGGAACCTGGAATGTAACATCTGGATTCACAGAGCTGGTGTTAATAGCCTGGTAAAGACAAAAAGGTCACAAAATCAGTGAACTAGTCAAAGTATTTTTGAATAATTGTAGTACCGCAAGGTAGCCATTTAAAATTCACTCCTCTGAAGCCTACGTTGGCTAAAGGAATTTTTTTTTTTTCACTCTGTGTGTTCTTGTAGTTGACCGTGCATAAAGTCCAGGCTGGTTATTTTTTGAAAAAAACAAGTTACAATCTATAAGAAAGGAATGTTCAATTTTACCTTAGGAATTCAGTCCAGATGCATTTATTGTGATTTCAACCTGATATGAAAGCCATATATTCTATTCTTGTTTTATCTTTTATTGTTCTTTATATTTCCTGGTCCTATTTACCTTTTTGTTTAATCTTTACATTTTTTCTAGTACTTTATTATTGTTCACAGTTTATTGTATAAGCCTAGAATTGGTTTTCATACTTTAGCGATTACTTTTCCTTTATCAGATATTTTTGTACTTGGAAAAGATAACGTGTGAATCAGTGTTTGATAAACCAAAATTATGGGAGAGATTTTTAAACTTTGACTTAGAGAAGAACCTTTTTTGAACTCTGTCACTAGGTGTGATTGGTGTGTCTTGTGACCTCCCATTGCACAGTGTACTTTTCATATGGCATTTATGTTTCCTTTTTCATTGCAGCATTACAGGGTGTCTGTTTTCTACAGTGCCTTCCTATTACCAGGCTTTGAACATTGTAGGCACCCATAAAGTCTGAGGACAATTAAGTACACTTGAGAGTGGGATTAGATGGAAGATGAGAAAATTTCTGTCCAAAGCAGAATTTTCTATTCTGATTCTATATTATAATGTGCTTTATTTATTTCCCCATGGGAGATAAAGCATTCCTAGGTATACTAAAGTTTCAAAAAAAAAAAAATCTGTAGTATAGACAGTTGTTTAATTTCATTTAACCTGCTGTTCCTCACATTTATCTGACAAATATATTTTGTATCTGGGCTCTGCAGTAGACAGAAATGTACCTCAAATTAATTGAAGCCCAAAAGGAGATTTAGTGGCTTATGTAACTGGGAAGAATTCTTGGTGAGTTCACAGAACAGATAAGCTGCAGGATGTCACTGACTGAGACTGGAGACTCAACATTCTTTCTCTTCATCCATTTTCCTCTTTTGACTCTGCTGGTTTCATTTTGGGTGCTGACCCCACTCTTTCCTGGTGTGGATGGTCTTGTGCTCTTTCAACATGATGGGGAACAACCACAGCTGAAAGGGAACATGTTGATTTCTACACTTCTAGATATTGATTTTTCCAAAAGATTTGGTCCCTGTGATTGGCCTCCATCCTGTAGACTAATCACTCTTGTCAGGGGAGGAGTTTACTAAGATTGGCTATATCTAGGTCTTTTGTCCACATATGTGGCCTGGGTGGGATGTGTAGAAGCCACTTCTTTAAGAAGAGAGTTAGGAAGACTTGTTGGGAAGAGCAGAAATAATAGCCATCACTCATCATTCAACAAATATTTATTGAACCTGTTTCCTCAGCTCCTCAGGCACTTTTCTAGGCACTAGGGACATAACACTGAACAAAATAAATGAATATTCCTACCTTCAGGGAGGTTACATTGCAGTGTAATAAAAAGGCAACATTCGAATAAAATGAATAAAAAGGATAAGGAAAACAGTATGTTTGACTACAATAAGTACAAGGCAGATAAAATAAAGCAGAAGAGTAGAAGTATCTGTGGGGAGAAGGGAGTTGAAATTTTAGTGTGTCCAGGGAAAGCCTCTCTGATGAGAATGTAACAATTAATATCAGAAGGAAGTGAAGGAGAGAGCCCTGCATACATCCCATTCAGAGGACACAGCAGATATGAAGGACCTGGGGCAAGTGTGCCTGGTGTGTCTGAAGGAGGACATAGAGAGTAGAGTGTCGGCATGGAGAAGACCATGGAGGACACGGAGGGTAGAGTGTGGGCAGTAGGTTCCAGATTTAACCTTAAAAATCCTAACTTTTGGGGGCATTTTATGGTCTTCTGGTCTGATTTCTAGTGCTACAGAGTCCATTCCTTCATAATATTTATTACAGCTGGATTATGTGAGAGCAGCTGTTCAGGCACCACATATTTTTATTTTAGAATAGCTATTGGTTTCTCTTAGCTATTGCCTTAAAATATATACTCCTAATTTTTGAGTACAGGTATAGTGATTGCAGTACTGGTAAAATGATTTATGGAAGAATATAGTCAACTGTGAGATAATCTGCATGTGTTGTGAGCAACGTAGTTGCTGTGACAAATCCAGTCAGTAGGTTCCAGATTGAACCTTAAAATCCTTATTTCTTTGGGCATTTTATGGTCTTTTGGCCTGATTTTAGTGCTACAGAGTCCATTCCTTCATAATATTTATTACAGCTGAATGATATGCAAAGCAACTGTTTGGTACCGTGGAGAATAAACTGCTCTTACCCTTGTGAAACTTGGGAAAAGACACTTTGGCAAAAATGTGATTCAGAAATGAGCACTTATGAAGTTTCCAAGGAATTGGGCTGAGATAGTAGAAAGTCTTGTGCTGAGCTCTAAAGGCTGTTTATAAAAGACAGACGTGAGGAAAAGGCAGTTTTTGATAAGAAGTGTAGGAGTGTAAGCATATAAAACAGAAGAGGATTATGATCAGGTCAGCTGCCTAACTCAAGCAAGGAGTCTGCTGGAGAAAATGGGAAGTGAAATCAGATTATTAGAGACCTTTGTGTCTGTGTTCATAATGGGAACTCTCTCTGGAGAGAGTTTGAGGAAGATTATTCTAGAAATGTTATGTCATGTGGGTTTGGGTCACTTGGCCATATTCCACACTCTGCTCTGTGTTATAGGGGACAATTTATAATTGCAACTTCCTTAGGTAATAATAACAGTCTTGGCAACTTGATGTTTTTTTAGACCCTTCCCATGGCTATTCTTTTCGTATCTGTAAGATGTAAAAAAGTTTTTTTTAAATATTAGTATTTCTTGAAGGATTAATGGGAGAAACTTTGGAAAATTCCCTACTGCTTAGAAGTGATTTTGTTTGTAGCATGTAAGATATATATACCTTCTCTTTGCTTTTTTTTTTCTTTTTCTTTTCTTGGTTTCCACTAAATTCTTAGCCCTAAGTTCCTTGCTTTTTTGCCTCACAGCTTTCTTCTTATATGAAGTGTCAAATTAAAAAAAAATCTATAAAAAACCTACAGAGGGTTATGGAGCTTAGGGATTAGTTCTCATGTCACTTGTTTTCCCTAATTAAGAACTCTGAAATGGAAGTTGAAAATGTTGGTATAACCTTTTTATTAATGGGGAAATGGGGTCATGCCTGCCACTTCCATCTCCACAACAATCCATTATATAAAATGTTAAGTTCACTGGTACTTTTGATTTGAAGGGAGGGACATTTATATTGGATAAGTATATATCAGAGGTCTGTGTCTTTTGGATGGTCTTCCAAAATTCTTATCTCCATTCTTCCATAATTGTTGAAATATTTTTATTAAGCTGTACTGCAGAATAACACCTATAAGATAAGCTTTCAAAGTGACTGTGTTAAGCAGCCTTCATTCTCCAAGAAAACCACTTTGTGCCTTCTTTTCTCAAAGTCCCATACAACTTCCTCCTTCTCACCATTAGCTCACTAGTATTGAACTGCAAAAATAAGTCCTCAGAAATCTGCGTCGTCGTCCCACCAAATCTCCCAATCTCCCCCATTAGTCCCATCTAGTCTGCTTTCCCTGGTTAGGACTGATAAACTCTGTGTGTTCCCATCTGTAACTAACTTTTCTACCTGTGATGTGGATATTGTCTCTTTTCAGTAGTTTAAAGATGCTTAAACTGCTTCTGCACTTATCCCCTATCTCTCCTGCAGCATTCATCTGTCTCTACTAGATCATTCTCACTTACATTCCAAAAGTGCTGTAATATCTCCCATTAAAAAAAAGAAATCTGTAAACTTCTTTAAATTTCTTGTGGATTCTGGATATTAGCCCCTTGTCAGATGGATAGATTGCAAAAAATTTCTCCCATTTTGTAGGCTGTCTGTGCACTCTGGTGATAGTTTCTTTTGCTCTGCAGAAGCTCTTTAGTTTAATTCGATCCCATTTATCAATTTTGGCTTTTGTTGCCATTGCTTTTGGTGTTTTTAGTCATGAAGTCTTTAGCTGAGAGCCGGGAGGAACGTCTCTAAGACTCAGAAATTCTACTTTTAGTTATACATATTAAACAAGCTCAAATATTGAGGTCATAAGGAAAATATTATAAGGTGTTCATTGCAACACTGCAGAAATATTTATAACTGCCAAATAGTAGGATGTATAAGTTGTGATATATTTATACAGTGAAGTAGTATGCAGCCCTTAAAATGAATATAGTAGAGCTACTTTCATCAGTGTGGATTTCTCTCAAAAGCATAATGTTGAATTCAAAAAGCAAGGTAAAGAATGATGCATTGAGTATGATACTATTTATAAAGAGCTTAAATGCCTGAGAAACAATACTATATCACGTGTATGCCCATACACAAGTATAATACATTTTACATAAGAATTATAAACACTGGTTTTAGAACCCTAGGGAAAAAGTGAAGGAAATGGAGTTGGAATGTACTCAATTGTAGTTGTGGGATGTTTTTTCTTTAAAAATGAAGATTGAAACAAACATGACATAAGGGTAAGATCTGATAAAGTTGAGTGGTTGATACACAGGAATTTGTTATTACATACTCTATTTCGCAGGTACTTTTGAAATTTTTTTCAGGTAAAAAGTATAAAACTAATACAACAATTTTAAAAATAAAATGATTGCTACCAAAACACAGCAACAACAACAACAAAAAAAACCCCTTCAGACTGGTAGCTTTAAACAATTTTAAAGCTTGAGCTCCTTCTAAATTCACAAAGTCTTTCAGCACTCTTTTTCAACTGGGCCTCCTCTTCAGGGGTCAGCTTGATCTTTATAAGATCTGTAATACTGTTCTGTCCCAGGATACAAGGAATGCTAAGGAATATTACTTCATTTATCCCATAAAAGCCCTTAATTATGGTGGAAACTGGATGCACCCTCCTAAGAGTATTCAAAGAGGAAGTCAAATTGTCTCTGTTTGCAGATGACATGATTACATATTTAGAAAACCCCATGGTCTCAGCCCCAAATCTCCTTAAGCTGATAAGCAACTTGAGCAAAATCTCAGGAGACAAAATCAATGTGCAAAAATCACAAGCATTCCTATACAACAATAATAGACAAACAGAGAGCCAAATCATGAGTGAAATTTCATTCACAATTGCTACAAAGAGAATAAAATACCCAGGAATACAACTGACAAGGGATTTGAAGGGCCTCTTCAAGGAGAACTACAAACCACTGCTCAACAAAATAAGAGAGGACATAAGCAAATGGAAAAATATTCCATGCTCATGGATAGGAATAATCAATATTGTGAAAATTTGGCCATACTGCCCAAAGTAATTTATAGATTCAATGCTCTTCCCATTGAATTACCATTGAATTTCTTCACAGAATTGGAAAAAACTACTTTAAATTTCATATGGAACCACATAGTCAAGACAATCCTAAGCAAAAAGAACAAAGCTGGAGACATCACGCTACCTGACTTCAAACTATACTACAAGGCTACAGGAACCAAAACAGCATGGTACTGGTACCAAAACAGATATATAGACCAATGAAACAGAACAGAGGCCTCAGAAATAACACCACACATCTACAACCATCTGATCTTTGACAAACCTGACAAAAACAAGCAACGGGGAAAGGATTCCCTATTTAATAAATGGTGTTGGGAAAACTGGGTAGCCATATGCAGGAAACTGAAACTAGATCCCTTCCTTACACCTTATACAAAAATTAACTCAAGATGGATTAAAGACTTAAATGTAAGACCTAAAACCATAAAAACCCTAGAAGAAAACCTAGGCAATACCATTCAGTACATAGGCATAGGCAAAGACGTCATGACTAAAACACCAAAAGCAATGGCAACAAAAGCCAAAATTGACAAATGGGATCTAATTAAACTAAAGAGCTTCTGCACAGCAAAATAAACTATTATCAGAGTGAACAGGCAACCTACAGAATGGGAGAAAATTTTTGCAATGTATCCGTCAAAGGGCTAATATCCAGAATCTACAAAGAACTTAAACAAATTTACAAGAAAAAAACAAACTACCCCATCAAAAAGTGGGCAAAGGATATGAACAGACACTTCTCAAAAGAAGACATCTATGCAGCCAACAAACATATGAAAAAAAGCTCATCATCACTGTTCATTAGAGAAATGCAAATCAAAACCACAATAAGATACCATCTCACACCAGTTAGAATGGCAATCATTAAAAAGTCAGGAAACAACAGGTGCTGGAGAGGATGTGGAGAAATAGGAATGCTTTTACACTGTTGGTGGGAGTGTAAATTAGTTCAACCATTGTGGAAGACAATGTGGCAATCCCTCAAGGATCTTGAACTAGAAATATCATTTGACCCAGCAATCCCATTATTGGGTATGTACCCAAAGGATTATAAATCAATCTCCTATAAAGACACATGTACATGTATGTTTATTGCGGCACTGTTCACAATAGCAAGAACTGGGAACCAATCCAAATGCCCATAAATGATAGACTGGATAAAGAAAATGTGGCACATATACACCATGGAATACTATGCAGCCATAAAAAACGATGAGTTCATGTCCTTTGCAGGGACATGGATGAAGCTGGAAATCATCATTCTCAGCAAAGTAGCGGAAGAACAGAAAACCAGTTACTGCATGTTCTCACTCATAAGTGGGAGTTGAACAATGAGAACACATGGACACAGGGAGGGGAACATCATACACCGGGGCCTATCAGGGGGTCAGGGGTTATGGGAGGGGTAGTATTAGGAGAAATACCTCATGTAGATGACGGGTTGATGGGTGCAGCAAACCACCATAGCAGGTGTATACCTATGTAACAAACCTACGCGTTCTACACATGTACCCCAGAAATTAAAGTATATAAAAAATATTTTGCACTAACCTAATAGAAAACTATTGACTAGATTAACCAGCTCATGCAATGTGAATTATTGACCGGTATGAAACAGAGACCAAAGTCAGTGCTGGCTACTACTTAGGAGATGCAAAGATAATTCCTCTGATGGACTTCTAGATTCATTTCATTGCTCAATGACTTAGAGATAATTAATTCTCAAAAATATTCATTTGAAATAAATTCTGACAAGTTATCCATAATCCTTCCAGAATTCACTAATAAATCAAATGCACCTTTTTTTTCCTTGTAACTTCCCATTGACAATGTCATGTCATTAAAACCCAGGCTATGTGTGGTTGCTCCTTCCCACTGCAGTGAAAGACATCTCAATGGGAAATGAGTTTGCCTATTAAAAAATGTTCATTGTTGTTTTCTATTTAAAAAAAAAAGATTATTCAAAATAATTTCTGTTAAATCAGCTACAGATAGGCCAATGGCCCAATTAGTACACCTTTCGTTTTAGTACACCTCATAGCCACAGGTAATCACTTCTTTGTGGACTTTTCCCCATTGTTCAGGATCTTTATCAGTTCCTGTATCTGAATTCAGATCCTTCAGAGGGACGCCAGCAATACTGACTTCACTACACACAGGAACACTTGAGTCCTCATGCTCTCCAAGAATCCACCTATGACAGCTTTCAGAGTGGATATCAAGCCTTTGCCCAGTGAAGAAACGTAAAGGGGGAGTGTCCAGATTACAGCCAATTCCAGTAACACGGTTTTGGGGAAATGCACTCAATTTCCAGGATACATAAGTTACAATATCCACTAAATTAGAAACTAGTATCAGTTTGTGGTGGCGATTGTATTGGGTAATACTGGAAATAATTACTTTAAAAATGGTCACATTTCATTGAACTATATCAAGGCGTGTTTCTCCTGTTGCTGGTACACCTGCTGTAATAATGACTAGGTTGGACTTTGCAGTGACACTGTAATCTTTGCTGGAAACAATGTTTGGCATTTTTATGAAAGGGCTGCCATGTTGAAGATCCATTGCCTCACCCTTCAATTTGCCTTCGTCAGCATCCACAAAGGCAAGTTTATCACCCAAACCTTCTAATAAGATGCTGAGAGCACAGGCCATGCCAACTGATCCAGTTCCTATAATGGAGATCTTATTGGGATGAGCGGCCCCCTCCAAAGTGAAATTCTTGGCAAGTTCACGCTTGGCAGTCACCATCTTGGAAATAGGAGTGAAGGCCCAGCCGCCCCCCGACAAAGGAAATGAGCTCCTGCAGCACCTATTCTCTCACTGGTGGGCAGGACTCCTGCAGCCCAGCTCATGGTCGGTAGCTCACGCAAGAAGCAGATCGAGGAAAGCAGTGGCAGAAATCTTGAGATGCGGAAGAAACCGTGAGGGTTTGAAGGCGCCCTCGCCCTCTGCTACTGCGGCTGTGCAAGGCCACTCCCAGCTCGTGCAGGGCTCACAGAGACCTGGCCCCTTAATATGTTGTTTTTGGTTTTACAAATATGTGATATTTTTTACACCATTAAGACAGTTCCGAAAAAATGGATTGTGATCATTAAGGCTAAAAGTAATTTTAACTTTGCCTTTCAAAGTGCCATATTTTGTTGCTTAGAGAAGCGTTGCACCTTTGCAGTTATTTTTGTCATGGTGCTCAAACATGCTGAAACTAAGTAGGATAGATGCAAAGAGAAAGAGATGAGAGTTCTAATCTCCACTCCACACTTGGACTTTAAGAAGTTTGACTATGTGAGCTTCTTTTAAAAAGTCAGTATTACAATATGATAATAAGATTTGTCCTAACTACTTTATAAGGTTCCTGTGAGAAAGTCAGGGTGAAAAGTCTATGGAGCTTTAAAAAGAGTATTGTAACTATTTGACAAACTATGTCATTGAGTCAGTGACAAAACCAAGTCTTATGATTTTTCCTTCTTCATGAAAATGATGCATTAAAATTAAAGAAATAAAAGCTTAGAAGTCCTCAATTATCTGCTTTTTTGAAGATAAGATAGTCATGGATAAATGAAATCAATCGATAACTAGTAATGTTTAGATAATCTCAAATCCTTCTACTAGAACTGTAGTAACATTTATTCAAAATCGAATGTCTGCCCCTTTCCCCAATCACCATCTCCTTTATAATTAAAAAGTGAGGACTATGAAAAACAGAAAGGCTTAACCCATGAATTAAAATGATATTTCTCTATCATATATATAAAATGATATACTGAAATTTTGCCTTACAACTTTTTAAACTACATTTTCTTTAAGTTGGCAAGTCTTAATATGTGTTTACCTATTTATATTATCCCAAATAAGAAATTTGATGGAATCTTTTCACTTCTCAACCAGTTGTTTAATATTTGGTACCAAGATGCGTTCTATTTGTAAATATAATAGTTCTATCTCAAAAAAGAAAGAAAGAAAGAAATCTATTTTATTCCCTCCTCCCCTAGCTTCCTCATTTTCTCAGCTTTACTTGGTAGCAACATTTCTCAAAACAATTATCTTTACTCTCTGGTGTCCACTGTAACTGCTCCTGTCAAGATCCCAAGCCAGGCGCGGTGGCTCACGCCTGTAATCCCAGCACTTTGGGAGGCTGAGGCGGGTGGATCCCAAGGTCAGGAGTTCGAGACCATTCTGGCCAATATGGTGAAACTCTGTCTCTACTAAAAATACAAAAAAATTAGCCAGTCATGGTGGCATGTTCCTGTAGTCCCAGCTACTCGGGAGGCTGAGGCAGAAGAATCACTTGAACGCGGGAGGCAGAGGTTGCAGAGAGCCGAGATCGCGCCACTGCACCACTGCACTCCAACCTGGGAGACAGAGCAAGACTCCATCTCAATTAAAAAAAAAAAAAGAAAAAAAAAAATCTCCAGCACCTCCATCTTGCCAAATTCATTGGTCCATTCTTAGCTGCCATCTTACCTGAACCTTCAGCAGCCTGTGATTTAACTGATTCACTCTCCTTATTGAGCTGTTTCTTCACTTAGCTACTGTTGAAGTCCTGGTTTTCTTCTCGTTTTTCAGTGTTCTCTGCCTATATCTTCTCCTATTCCTATAAAAGTTAGGGTGACCCAAGACTTATCTCTTACCCCTCTTCTCTGTCTACACTCACACCCAGGATTGTGCCATCCTGTCTTATGGTACCAAATACTGTTTACATGGTGATGTCTCCCAAATTTACGTCTTCCTGCACCGTCTTTCTCCTTGGGCTTTTGGTAGGTAATTCCTGCCTAAAACTTCCAAAGCTCCTTATTGTGGCCTATCGGGTCCTACAGTCGGGTTCACCCCTTACGTATGCAACTTCTTTACCTGCTGTTTTCTCTCCTTTGCTCCTTCAGTTTCCATCACACTGGGCTTCTTACTTTTCCTATAACTGCCAAGCAGCTTCTTGTCACAAAAGTCTTTGTATTTCCCATTCTTTTGGCCTAGAATGTTCTTTCCTCTGATTGTTGCATAGCTTGTATCTTTACTCCAGTGTCAAATGTATTTCTTCAGAGGCCTTCCCCTATCACTCTGTCTAAAATAATACCTTTTTTACTTGTTTTATTTTTTTTCTTAGTATTTATCAGCACTTTATATTTTATTTTTCCCCTGTGGTAATATGAGTCTAGGAGGGCATGTAATTAGTCTATCCACCCCTGTTTCCCTAAGGCTTATAGCATTGCCTGGCTTATAGTAGATTTTCAGCAAGTTTTCGTTGAGTGAATGAATATGTAAATGAATGGAGTTGTATGATACATTGTTTTATATGTAAACCATGTGATTATTCCCTCAATATTTTTGAATCCAAGGTATAGATAAATGTATACTATAATAGAATGTTTAAACATAATATAAAAGTGGCTAGCTAGAACATGTTGCATGTAAATTTGTTAAAAGGAATTTCCTATGAGTGATACATGTGAAGGCTCTTTTTGTTCCCTTCTCTGGAAGTAAATTGTGTTTCCTTGGTTCTTCTCATGCAGCTGAAGAATAAGTTCATGAAAAAATTGCCACGTGATGCAGAAGCTTCCAACGTGCTTGTTGGGGAGGTTGACTTTTTGGATACTCCTTTCATTGCCTTTGTTAGGCTACAGCAGGCTGTCATGCTGGGTGCCCTGACTGAAGTTCCTGTGCCCACAAGGTAAGCTGCTCTCCTATCTGCTGGGCTCTACAATGTGCTAATAGGGTTATCTCCTCCCACTCAGGCTGGAGAATCAATAGAATGAGGAAATATTTAGTGCAAACACATTGGAGACATTTAACTTTAAATAATGACTGACTTTTATACTATCAAATTTCTTGGCACTTATATAATAATAATAATAATAGCAATTATAATAGTTTATTGGGCAATGTACTAGGTTCTTCTTATGGATTATTCTACTTAATCCTTATAATAATCTTTTAAGAGACAAACTGTAGTTATCTGGTTTTTACAGATGAAGAAAGGTCTATGAATTTAAGTAATTTGTCCGAGGTCATACAGTTAGTAAATGGTTCAGAGGTCATAGTTGCTTTCATTTACTCTGTTTTATCAGATAATTGGTAGTGGGTTTATACACACACATATATATATGTTAAAATCATCAAGCCATATACTTAAATTTGTGTACTTCACTATTATGTTTTGTCGCAAATTTTTATTTTGAAGTGAAGTATGTTAATGTTATCATAATCACGTACTCATTTCACTGCATAGTACCTGAGAAGTCATCCTCTTCATCTGCCTCTGAAACTGAGCTCCACAGAGTTATGAAGCTTGACTTGGGAGTGCAATCAGTTGACTACAAGTTAATGTTTCACTTAAATTTGTGCTGCAGACAGTTTAAAGAAAACTTGTAGTCTTTAGATTGACAGAAAATTGTCATGAGTAGGACTTTTTTGTGGTTTGGGGCGGGGGAGTTGTTTTCTGTGGGTTCCAGGGCAAGGACGGGTGAATTTCCTTTAGGTTTCGTCATGTGAGCAGGAAGGGCTGTGAATCCTCCTCAGTGAAACATGGATCCTCCTCAGCTCCGATGGTCTGAGCATGATTAACCAACAGTGTAAAGAGGCTCAAGATTTCTTTAGAGCCTGGTTAGGAGGAAAATTAAAAGAAAATTTTCTCTAGGCCTCTCAATTCATAGATTGCAGGCCATTCTTCCTTATCATACAGGTATTTTTTCAACCCATTTATATATTTCTTAGACACTTAAAATTGGAATGATACATAGGGCTGTGACTGGACAAATAGTAGTAGGAAAGAGATGATCATAGCTTATTCACTTAATAGGATTATGATGATTTGTGTTTTCTGTAACATAGCTTTTTGCTTGAAAACATTCCAGCAGAGCCTTGTGGTTCTATCTGTGCAGTCACCTGGTGAACAGCTGACTCAGATAATGGCTGAAGTCCAGCTCTGTGCCCTATGGCTTTATTTATGTCTCTCTGGACTAACTTTACTAGGGGTTGAAAGAAAAAAACATGCCGAGAAGTGTTAAAGAAAATTGCTCTTGGCTTTTCATTTTTATTACCATTTTTCTTCAGAAGGTACAAATAAAAAATATTTTAAAAGGCTTTTTATTTAACAAAATATGCATGCATTGAGTGGCAAATCATGACCATTTTTGTGTTCTGCTTATCATTTACTTCTGTCTGCTCACTGACTTTTTTCTTTTATACTGGATGGTAGGGCTAGTGTAGAGGTAAAATACAGCGTCACTTAAATTAGCAAAAGGAGCCAGGCAATTCAAGTCAGTGTAATTCAGTAATATTATATAACTATTTCAGGGCAATAATCTGAACAATATATCCTTGTATGTTAACATTTTTCAAGGAAATAGTTTCATTCATTTGGTGTCCTCTAAACTGGTACAAGCCATAATCACTAAGTAGGGAGTCTCATTAGTATTTTTTGTGTAGGTAATGTGGGGCCATTTACAGTGTCTGCATCCTGTGAAATCCAATAAAGGAAATCCCACAAGGAATGTGGTAGGCATTATGAAGGACTGCATCTACATTTCATGATGTGTTTTCATGTGCTTGCTACTGTATTGTACTGAAAGGAAACCTGAAAAATCTGTGTTTGCACATATCTTTTTGTGGTCATTTTCCCTTTTAAAGGTGTAGGAAAGTTATGCTGCCATTATTAATGATTATTACTATTGCTAATAAACAGCATTATCACTATGCACCTTCTAGGAAATATGGCTCTAGCAGCTCTCATTTCTTGTGTAGAGTTCACCAATTTCACTATTTACTCTGTTACTTGCTTGATCTGTTTTAGCCTCCACTTACAGCTGGATGACTATCAGCTGGGTGGATGTCTATATATGTAGGGGCCCCTCTTGCCATTCATGTGAAAGGAAACAAACCCTGTTCTTTGATCTTTAGTGACTTGATAGGATATGTTTATGATTTTCCTAGTATCTTACAGGCACTTTGCTTGCTGTCATCTTATGTCTGTCCACAGAGGCCACTTCTCTCTCTCTCTCTCTCTCTCTCTCTCTATATATATATATATATATATATATTTTGTCGGGGGAGGTGTGGGATGGAGTCTTGCTCTGTCGCCCAGGCTGGAGTGCAGTGGCATGATCTCAGCTCACTGCAACTCCCGCCTCCCTGGTTCAAGCAATTCCCCTGCCTCAACCTCCTGAGCAGCTGGGTTTACAAGTGCGTGCCACCACACCCAGCTAATTTTTGTATTTTTGTAGAGACGGGGTTTCACCATGTTGGCCAGACTGTTCTCAAACTCCTGACCTCAAGTTATCCACCCGCCTCAGCCTCCCAAAGTGCTGGGATTACAGGTGTGAGCCACCGCACCCAGCCTCATTCATATTTTTGAGCTATATAGGGGATGTATGTTCTTCTTCTTATACCATTTTACAATTGAGAGATGAAGGCAAAGGGAAGATTCAGCATCAGTGCTGGGAATAGAACTTTAAATAGATTTCTGAATCTGAGGCAAGAGTTTTAGGGAGAGCCCAGAGAGATTCTAGAAAGGATTGGAACAAAATGTTTTAGGGTTCTCTTAGAAAGAAGAATAAAAACCCTAGTATGTGCTTTTCTGATCTTGATTTGCACATGTAATGCAATTGGTTGTTAAGTAAGCTCCAGACTGTTAAAAATTTAGAATGTTTACCTTCTTAGTAGCACTGTAAGATTTTTTATATATATATGTATGTTACAAGTAATTATTTATGTAAAAGAAGTAGTTTGTGATTGTCAAAACCATTAAAAACACTTAGAGGGATTGGGATGGAGGTCCTGCTAGTTCAATTTTGTCATATCCACCAGTTTAATTGCTAGCTGCTATTAGTATTTACCGCATGTAATGCAGTTGGTTATAGTGGGTTTGTGGTCCTCATGAATCCATTATGGAAGCCACAGTTTAGCCACATTTTCCAAAGCTGATAAAGATGAATAATGGGTTATTGAATTCACTGTTGTTTTGAGAGAAGGATATAAAGGATTGGTACATGCTGAGTTTATGCTAGAAATAGCTGTGATGTATCAGGAAAGAAGGGGATGCATATCTTTTCCGAAAACATCAAGTGGTTTAGGAAGGCTAGCTCCTTTTCTCATATGATGCTCTGTTTCTGCCTATAATTATTTTGTGAATGTGAGTATAGGCCATTGGTTCCGGACACAGTTTATTTGGTTAATATTTCCTTTTGTCGTGGAGAATGCTGGAGGCATCCTCTGCAGGCATAATTAACTATATGAGAAAGCTCAGAAAAGTAGAAAAGGGCCTCATGAAGATTCTTCAGATAACTAGACGGTGTTAAAAATTGTAACTCTGACTTATTTCTATTTATGAGTGAATAAAAAGAACTTGGTAACATAATTTTTTTTCCCAAGCTGTCAAAGTAGGCTGTGCCCTTGCAGTCACACAAATGTGATGTTTACTCTAATTTGTTAATAAAGAAAAAAGCTTCTGGGTAAAAATAACATCTGTCCATTGACAAAAAACAGCTTGGGTCATGAAAGGAGTTTTCAGTACATTATAAAAGCCGAGTTTGACAGGATGTACTTCAATCATAAAAGTTGTAACAGCTTTCGCTTCTTTGAAGGTTAAAGGAGAGAAAACATATTTCAGGCAGAGGGAACTTCGACTTGCTGGATTGTTTTGTGTTCAGTTTTCTCAGGTTTCTCATCCCATTTCAATAATGAGGTCCAGATTAGAAGCTTCTTAAGGGTCTCAACTCCTCCAGATGACATTTTGGCTGGAGGTTATGTTTCCTGCTGCTTATGAATGCTTGGATTCTCTCTACGTGTCATTTTAAGGAGGCAGATTTACTGAATTATTCCTGATTGGAGTAATGTGAACATTTTAACTGGTATATCCACCGTTGGTTTGGCACTTGGTGTTATTCCATTAATGAAGAAATACCTTCTTTAAAACATAAAAATTGCATTACCCAGGAAAAAGGAATACTACTTTTATATCTGTGTTACTAAACCAATATAATTCTCATATACTGGGTTTATTGCTGTCGTGTAGACACCATTGATCTGCTGCTTCCTTTCATTCTTTGACTGGTTCTATTTAGCAGAGAATAAAGAGTAAATATTTTACAGAAAATGTCTGTCCTCATCTCATAGGATGTAACTTGGAGGCTCCATTCATTACTCTATCAGCTATTGGAATACCCATTGCCTGCCAAAGTTTATGCTTGAGGACTATTAATAATGTTTTCTTACTAACTGGACAGTGTTTTGGCTTTGTTGTTATATAGTCAACCTGATAATTATCTCATGTGTCAGTTGATAAATACATTTCCATAATGTGTATTTGTAAGCTATAATCATGATGGAGGCGCTAGGGAGAGGTAGGAAGAGATACAGAGCATTTGGAAAAGTTTTGGATATTATGCATTACTGAAAAGTTAATATTTAGATATATGAAGATAATAATAAATGGAAGTAGAAGAAATCCATTATTTAAAAATGTACTAAGGATCCAGGTGTTAGATATTTTCCCTTGTGGCACAGCATCTGCTCCTTTTCGCCTAAACCCACACCCTTATTGAATTGAAAGATGACCATTTGTAGACAGGCAAATAAATTGAGAAATGTGACCAGTATTTGTGTTTCTGAATGTGATTAAAGCATTATTTTGCCTTAATCATTAAATATTTTTTGTGTTTGTTGCACTCAAATCATTGATCAGTCCCTTTAGAAAAATGCATTTCACAGTCCCAAAGAAGCACTTTATAATACTATACGTAGTGGCATATAATTAGGGGCCAGCTTCAAAGGAACAAAAGTTCAGTGTCAATTGAACTTCAGTGTTAGAAGAGCTGAAATTCAATTCAAATAATGACTTCCTTCATATTTGAACACACTTTGGTGCTTGCTGATTGCTATCTACTATGGTAACACGTGAAAGTGAGTGTACTACTTCACTTCAGAATTGGTTTCTAAGCAAATAAGTGCTAAGTGGTTTTATGGTTATTCTGGTATAAAACCTGAGTATTCAAACTTTCAGATCCTTTTCACATTCTTAATTTCTGGGATTTTAGAATCCCTTTTGGGTTGAATTTTATGATTAAAAAAAAAAGTAATTACACATTCAAGGGCATTTTAGAACAGACCCAAACATTTTTTAAAGTATTTGCTGTCAGTCCTTTTTCATTTGAAGTGAGGTACATAAATAAGTAAGTTAAAAATAAAATTCTGCTAAGCAAAATGACAAGCCGTTTCTGGTACCGTAAAAATCTTACCTAAGATTTCTTGTCCCTGGCTAAGCATCGAGAAGTTCTTTCCCCAGAGTGACCTGTGGAAGTCATTTTTGGACTTCTGTTAAATCACAACCTTGGTATATCAGTTGGGTGGGTAGCATTAGACAGAAATATGTGGTGAAAAGAACAGGAGGTAAGAATGCCGATGTATCTGCTCTTTGTCATTTACTAGGCACAGATCTTGAGCTCTTCCATTAACCTCCATCAGCCTCACTTTCCTCACCATTAAATGGGAATAGGATACCTTCTTTATTGCAGAGGGTCATATGGAAATGTAAATAAAGTGATGAATGTGAAGTGCTTTGGAGGCCTTACAAGCTGGGCAGGCATATGATGTTATCATTTTTATTGTCCTCATTATCTCCCCGTTAGCTGATACATGATCAATATCAAGGTGGGATTTATCCAGTGCCACCTTTTGTATATTTTTTGTAAATTTTTTCTTACTCATTTACTTATCAGTTTCCCTCAACCCCAGTGCTGACATGCCACAAGGGCAAAGGATGTGATCAGTGAGGGATTTTTTTCCAACATGGTTAGAGGTGAACCGAAGTGGGGTTAAATTTGTTATTGCATGTCTCAGGACCTGTTTGCTATGGAGCAATGTTTTGTGCATTATGAAGAAAAAAATGTTGGTAAATGACAAGAGGACACCCACAAAAGAGTTTTGACTGTCTGTGAATGATGCTTTATTTTGAATTTCTCTCATATTTCTCTTTCCTTACTTTGGCTGTCAGCATGTGGCTTACTTGTAGAGGACTTGGTTTTTGCTGATTCCCAGTCACTTCTGAGTAGAAATATTTCTTAAAAGTGTGGAGACGATCATCTGTCACTGCCCATATTGGGTAAGGAAAAGTCAGAGAAATGTGAAGATGCACTAAGTCTTTCTAGTTATTGTGCTTAATGGGTTTGTTCCAAAGATTCCGAAAATCAGTAGAAATGGAAAGAGAAAAAAAGTTTAAAATAGAAAGATTGAATGACTCATATTAAGTGCTTGAAGTGCACCTTTCCTGCTCAGTGAAGAAGCTTCTCAGGTTTCTATGCTACATTCTCATTTGCTTCCAAATAAACTGAACAATGAACTGTGTTTTGCAATAGTGCAAAAGAGTATATTCTGTATTACCAATAATATGTTACCTTTGTTGTAAAGGTGAATTCTAGACCTAACCTTGTAATGAACTAAGTTAAACATTTCTGAGTTTTATGTATGTTGAGGTTGATGAAATGTGTGTTATAGCCTTTGCTTCTTTCCTTTTCCATTAGGTTCTTGTTCATTCTCTTAGGTCCTAAGGGGAAAGCCAAGTCCTACCATGAGATTGGCAGAGCCATTGCCACCCTGATGTCTGATGAGGTAGGAAATCAGGAAGATGGAGTTCTGTGAATGTCCTACTTGTGTTGTTGTCATACTGTGAATTGGCAGTGATAATTTATTCAGTTAGAATTATGTGGTTACTACACTTCCTTATAACCTGAGGTACAGTCATTTGAGACAAGTGAGCTGAATCCTATACGGTTTCAAGGCATGCCTTTTGGTTTTCTATGGGATTCTAAACTCTGTTGGAATAAAACATATTTGTATTTCTTTTGCCAAATATTTTCATTTATTAAAACTGATATATGTTAAATATTCTTTAAAAAGTTCAAAGTCAACTGGGCACAGTGGCTTACGCCTGTAATCCCAGCACTTTGGGAGGCTGAGGTGGGCGGATCACCTGAGGTCAGGAGTTTGAGACCAGCCTGGCCAACCTGGTGAAACCCCGTCTCTACTAAAAACACAAAAATTAGCCAGGCCTGGTGGTGTATGCCTGCAATGCCAGCTATCCAGAAGGCCAAGTCAAGAGAATCGCTAGAACCTGGGATGCAGAGGTTGCAGTGAGCTGAGATCGCGCCACTGCACTCCAGCCTGGGCAACAAAGCGAGATTCCATCTCAAAAAGAAAGAAAAAAAAAGTTCAAGGTCATTGTATTAATTTAAACTTTGTCTCTTGAAGTTTTAATACACTAATTCTGGGAATTCAAATGTCTATATATATATTGTTTCAGACATGATGGGTTCTATAAAATAATGTCTAATAAAATGGATAATGCATTTTTTCTTAGGTGTCAGAAAGTACATGTTTTTATGGTTTTCTTATTTTGTGGGAAGGAATGATACACATCTAAAAATGCATTAGCAACCATTATGGCAGAGTATCTATACAGGTACTTTGGAATTATGACCCCATTTATTTTCATAACAGCCTGGATGTTGTTACTTGCATTTGAGATATGACAAAACTCTGAACTATTCCCATAGGAGGAGAAATACTGTTAGAATAGAGGATCATTCGTTTCTGCTCCTGGGTCTTTCTGGCTTACTATTCCCCCAAATGTGTTGCTTTTGCTTCATTGCTTGATTTGTCGGTTTTTCTATGTGTTAAGTAGAGAAAGGGGTACCTTAGTTATAGATGTTCCATGTGGTTATTACTCAGGTAGCTATTTTATTCTGGGACTGAGGTCTTTATGGCTATGCTGCTTTTTCCCCTCAAGGGAACATTTATTTTACTCATCTCAGTGGATTCATTTTATTTTTTGCATTTTTATAATTTAGCTCTGTTTTAAAAAATACTTTCTCCTTAGATGTATCAATTAAGAAACTTTAACAAGTGAGATTTAGAGTGGCTTAAACAATTTGGGATTTATTTGGAAGTTTGGAGGCAGGTAGTTGCTGGGGTTATTTTAACATAATGGCTTAATGATAAATCAAGAGCGAAGGCTCTTGCTAAATTTATGGTCTTAAAATAGCATGGTTTTTTTTTTCCTGTCAGTATGGTAAAACGACATTGCCTACCATCAGCTCCAGTCATCGTATCTGTATTTATTCAAAGTAGGAAGAATGGTGTGGTAATGCTAGCTGTATCTCCCTTTTTAAACAGGTATTCTAGAGCTTTCCCAGACAACCTTTTTCTTATATCTTATTAGTTGAAATTGTTCATCTTTTATCTGCACAGTTGGCTGGGAAAGTGAATCTGTGACTTTCCAGCCTCTATCATGGGAAACAGCAAGAGAAAATAAGGTTGAGGATGGCTGTATCAGCCACAGATTATGTGCTGGCATTTTGTGTCACCCTCCGCTCAACCCCACAACCCCCAGACCATTAAATGTTACTTAATTGATAGCTTTTAAAAATTCTTTTCCTAGAGAAGTGGGACCATCTTCTCTTCTGAAGACTAAAGAATTTGACTTATGAAGTATGAAAGATTTAGGTTATGTGTAAAGAAATTTCAGTTCATCAGCTGTGTTAGAAAAATGGAATGATTGACAGAAAGGATTGTGTACATTTTGGAACCTCTTTCTTTGGAGATCTGTATAAAAGATACGAAGCACTTGCTGCATTAGATGGGTTAGTTGTTGCCTTGCTAAAAGATAGACAGATGATCGACTATTTAAGGCCCTTTGGTTAATGTGCTGCCAATATAGCCCAGATTTTTCTTTTTTAAATGTCTCACATTATGTGTTTGAGAACTCAGTGATTGGGTCTTAACCCGATCTTAACACTCAGCTTGATCTTTTCCTTCTTGAGTTATCAGCAATTTTTATCCCAGTAGTTTTTATTTCAGGGAGTGACTCTTCAGTGTATTTCTCCAAGCCATTTTAATCCGGCTTGCATAGCAACTGTATCAGTAGTGGTACATACCAGTGGGAGCTGAAAGGCAATGTTGTTCTGTGTTATTGGTAGGAAAAAAAAAACACATAAAAACATAGCTGTTTCTTCAGGCTTCTGCCTCTATTCTTTGAAATCATAGTCTGAATGTCTATGTTTTGGGTGACAGGCTGAATAACAGGGACTCTCAGAGCGTGGCTGGATTAATATTAATGGCACAGTTGTTACGGGCTGCATTCTTCAGGCTGGACATGGTGTGAAGCATGTACAGTGTTCTCTTTTTGGATGAACACATCTTTTATTATTCTTTAGGTGTTCCATGACATTGCTTATAAAGCAAAAGACAGGCACGACCTGATTGCTGGTATTGATGAGTTCCTAGATGAAGTCATTGTCCTTCCACCTGGGGAATGGGATCCAGCAATTAGGATAGAGCCTCCTAAGAGTCTTCCATCCTCTGACAAAAGGTAAATTATAGGCAGTTGATAATTTTCAGTTGCTGGCATGACCCTGAGAAGGAGGTTGTATTAAAAAAAAAAAAAAGTGAAGTCAACCTATTGTTCTAATATTTTCAGGTTCCTGTTTAACTGGATGTATTTTCTCAGATAGATCACTTGTGTGCCTTGGTTTCACATTTCCTTGACACTGTAAAATAAATGTTATGTGGTATGATGTTCTTCAGTTATTATATATTGGAGATCTCAGATTACTACATGGGAATGTATCACAGACATTCTTAGGGGATGTTTTGGGGACCCCCTGTATTTCTGGAAACACAAATTTACTGAAGATGAGTCCTTGTAGATGTACACGGTTAAGAAATTGGGTAAAATAGTTGAAGAGAAACAATTTTCTAGAAATCTATTTTTTCCCAGTTGAAACAGTTTCCCTCTTTTAAGATACACAGTTAATGGCCAGGCACGGTGGCTCACACCTATAATCCCAGCACTTTGGGAGGCCAAGGCGAGCGGATCACGAGGTCAGGAGATTGAGACCATCTGGGCTAACACGGTGAAACCCCGTCTGTACTGAAAATACAAAAAATTAGCCGGGCGAGGTGGCGGGCGCCTTAGTCCCAACTACTGGGGAGGCTGAGGCAGGAGAATGGCATGAACCCGGGAGGCGGAGGTTGCAGTGAGCCGAGATCGCGCCACTGCACTCCAGCCTGGGCGACAAAGCGAAACTCCATCTCAAAAAAAAAATATATATATATATATATATATTTTTTTCTTTTTATATATATATACACACACACATACACACACACACATACATACACACACACACACATACACACACACAGTTCATTCAACTTTCCTATTCATCCAGTCATTTGTATTGGTTCTAAATGTAACACTTAAAGAATCGTCTGTTAGATAGCAGAAAGAAATAACAATCTTTCACCTTGAGGGTTTTCACTCCATCTCTCCATTAGCCAGAGCATGATACAGCTAAGAAACAAATGAATAAAATAAACTAATATACTCTTGGGCTTTGTTGTCTTGCATAGAAAGAATATGTACTCAGGTGGAGAGAATGTTCAGATGAATGGGGATACACCCCATGATGGAGGACACGGAGGAGGAGGACATGGGGATTGTGAAGAACTGCAGCGAACTGGACGGTAACTGACAGTTTCCTTTGCCATTCATGATGAGGTTCTCCTTAAACGTAAATTTCCCTTCATCTTTCTATCAGCATATTATTCACTAGTTTGTTCATTTGTTCAGTCAACAAATATTTGCGGTATACCTATTTGTCACGGGCCCTGGGAATATAGCAGTGAATTAAATGATGCTGTATTCCCATAAGGATCTTGTATTGTAGTGAGAAGACATAAACAATAAGTGAATAAGTAAATGTGGTGATGGTTTTATGAGGAAAATTAAGGCAGAAGTAGGGACTTTGAGGATGGGAGTATTGTATTCCAATTTTAGATAAGAGTGGTCAGAGAAGGCCTTACAGAGAATGGCAACGTTTGAAGAAAGTGCTACAGGAGGTGGGAGACAGACCATGTGGGTGTGGTGGGTGTATGGGGTGGGCTGCAATAGAGTGTCTGGTGTGTGGTAGGGCTGGCACCAAAGCCAGAGAAACTAGGGGAGAATGACTGAGGGCATGTTAGGGTCAGAGAGCTGGCGGAGGACTGACAGATGTACCAGCCTTAACCTCTTGGCTTTCATAATTCCATTTCTCACCTGTATGTGCATTTAAAAGTGAGTAACATGATACAGGAATGAGTTCTCACTGTTCTGCCTCCTTAGCCTGCAGTTGGGAATTCAGGTTTCCTAAATTGCTTCAGCTAATTTCTTTCCACGATAACTCTTCCTTCTCTCCCATTAGATTCTTCCTTTTATTGGGTGTTAAGTAAGATTTTAAGTGGGATACTTATTTTATGAAGATATGACTTTTTAAAAACACTGGAGGGTTTTTGAAAATGAAAAGGTATGTCATTATAATATGCAATTGAATCTGAATGAAATGAAGTTATTTCATTCTCCTGATGACCCACTTGGATTTCTCTCCCAAATTAACAGGATATTATTCCCCTCTCCTTTATTCTCAAAGGATAGAGAACATAAAATCTTCTCTCCTCTCCTCCCCTAACCTTTCTTTGAATAATTTTCTGAAAATTATTTCCATTAGGAATAGCCTTTCCTTTTTCTACAGATAGGAGTTTTGGGATTTAATTTTTAATTTAATCAGAATATATTTCATTCTTTTATATTTCACCTTTGCTAAACTGAGTGTCTGTAGTATGCCTGGTACCATGCACAGCCCTGTGAATACTAAGAAAACTGAATCAGGGCACTGAGTGCGACTAAGGTCCAGTGGGTGCGCAGACAGATAGATGGACAATCCTAATAAAGTGCGATAGCCAAGAGTGGAAATACGAACTACAAGTGCAAGGTCAAGGCTTCAGAGAGCTGTTGAGCTTTGGAATAGGGCATTCTAGGCAGAAACCCTGGGGAAGACTGAGGTTTGAGGTTTGGTTGGGAGAGTGAGTAGACTGATGTGCAAGTCACTCAACTGACCTGCTGACACATGTCATGCGGCTCAGCTGCATTTCCTCCTATCACACACCTGCATGGCTTCCTCCCTTAGTTCCTTCAGGTCCTTAACCTAAAGTCACCTTCTTGGAGACCTTTTCTGGTCACTCTGTCTAAAATTTCAACCACCTTTTCTCCAGTACTACATAGTGCTCTTCCCCATTTAATTTTTCTCTTGATTTTTATCACTATGTGTTGCATTTATTCATTTATTGTCTGCGTCCTTTTGGTCCCCAGAGTAAACTCCATGAAAGCAGAGTTTTTTTGATGCATGTTGTTCACTGTTGTGTCCTCAGCACTCAGAAGAGTGCCAGAGTGTGGGCATATTTCAAGTGCTTAACGGCATTTATTGAGGATGAAAGAATGGATGAATAAATGAGTGAGTGAATGAATGAATGAGAGTGGAAAGGGTACTATGGCAAGATGATGAAGGGCCTTTATATGATCTGCTCACATATTTGGACGTTTTTCTCTAGGCAATGAAAAATGTTAATGTATTTACACAGTTCACTCTTTTCTAAAGACCAACTGGCTGGTCTTCAGGAAATGTGACACCTAATTTGGTGACCCAAAAAGAAAGAGATAGAAGAAAATTTATTCCTTTATAGTTTTCTGGTTTCATCATAAGTGGTTAAGTAGTGTCTTGTCGCTGATTCAAGCATTTTAAATATGTTATGTTTGATTTAATGAGTTACTTCTTGATTAATTTCATGGTAATTTACTTTACATTTAGTGGATGTTTGCATTCTCTCTGCCCAGGTTCTGTGGTGGACTAATTAAAGACATAAAGAGGAAAGCGCCATTTTTTGCCAGTGATTTTTATGATGCTTTAAATATTCAAGCTCTTTCGGCAATTCTCTTCATTTATCTGGCAACTGTAACTAATGCTATCACTTTTGGAGGACTGCTTGGGGATGCCACTGACAACATGCAGGTGGGTATGGTTTTGAGGAGGACACAAATAGTACAACCCAGATTGCCTTCCTCACCCCTACAGCTCAGTTAGAAGCAGATGGCCTTTCAGTTACTCAGCGTGATTTTCTTTCTTTTGCTGGATGCTGCATTTTACTTTGCTTCTGGCCTGCTGCTATATTTCCAGCATTTTAGTAATTATAAAAATAGCTCGATGAAATCTGGCTTGAGTCACAAGTGGGGAAAGGAAGGGAAGGAAATGAGGATATACAATTCTATTTGGGCAAAAGCATATCAGCTGCTTTAATTTTGTACAGTGCACAAGGTTTAGATCTTCTACTACTTTGACTATGTGAAACATATTCTGTTAAACTTGATGATTACACTTTCTTCGGGAATGTATGATTAGCTTAATTTTACACATGAGCAAATAGCATGGAACCATTGAGTGATTTGCTCAAAGTTGGGTTTGCATGTTTGCCAGTAAAATTTGGTTTTAATGAATACAAGCTAACAGTTACATCTCCTGTAGGTGGACCTGATTCTCGTTAGGCTGTAACAACTCTGGCTTGACTTATTTTCTATGATTAATTGTAACCACAATTAGTTGGTTACTTCCCAGATAGCATTACCTTTCCTTTGCAACAATAATAGCTAAAGTTTTGGTGACAGAAAAGATGTTTTTGGTTCCCTCCACCAACCAGAAAAATTTGTCCAAAATAACTTTTAGTTGATCCAATCATTTGAAAAAAGGTAGTGTGCTAAGTGATGAATACAAAGTAGTGAATGAAGTTATATTCCTATGAAAAGGACCAGATTGAAGCCCTTTTCATACTTTTTCTTCCACTTTACTGTATAGTATTGTATAATATATGTGGTATTCTAAGTGATGCCAGCCAGCTTATTTTTTAAAAAATGCAGCTGATTCCATAGGATTGCTTTTTTTCTACTTTGGCTTTCTTTCCTGGGCACATGCATATTTTAGATCTTTGTCTAAATACAAAAATACTATGGAGATTATAACATCTGTGTTGACCTAAGTAAAAAGGGAGAAATTATACAATTGTATTTTAGTTTGTCAAGTGCAGTTTTATCTTTTAGATCTTATCTAGCACTTCATAGCATGTTACCCCAAAACTTAGAGGCTTGAAACAACCATTTGATGACTCTCTTTCATGGTTTGGATGGTGAGTTGGCTCAGCTGAGTAGTTCTCTCCATTTGGTCGCTCATCCACTTGCAGTCAGATGGCAGCAGAGGTTGAGGTCATGCAGCAGCTTCTTTACTCATGTGTTGGTGCCTAAGCTAGGATGTCCAGAATATTTGGGGCCTGGATACTCTCCTCACGACTTCTTCACATAGCTAACTTGGACTTTCTCACAGTGAGGAGGCTGTGATGACTTCTGAGAGTTCATGTTCCAGCAGAAAGAAGCAGTTGCCACTCAGCTTTGCTTTTTCCCATGTGAATGTGTACCCAGTATTGCTTCATTCTCTGATCTTCAAAGAGAGGCTGAAAATTCTAATTCTTAGTGAAACCAGCGATTTTTAAATATTGGCAACTGATTAACATTTTAGAAAATAACATCGTGCTGGTCAAAGAACACATATCTCTGTGTTACCAGTGAGAGATCTGCAGCATGGGTTATAAGAACCAACTCTAATGGGACATAGAGATGAAATACACAGAGCGTGTTTGTCTCCTTTCCTCTCATTTGTAAGACAAAAATGAATACATTAAATTGTAGGAGTGATGTCAGTAATATAATTTTTATAAAAGTTGATCTATATCCAAGTTGCACAGCTATTCTTCATCTAAATGACAGCATAAAGATAACTAAAACAGATCGTTCAAGAAAAAAAATGGAGAAGATGGCACTGGGGGAACACCCTACGGCCAGCTTGAAGAAGTTAATACAGGCAACCACATGTTAAGAAAATAGAAGAAAGCTGTGATTTTGAGAGGGTGGTAAGAACAAAACTGTCTTCCATTTGTCAGTCTGTCAGAATGTATAGAGACTTTCTTGTGTTGTGCAGATAATTTTTAAACATTTTTTGGTGGACATCCTCATTGAGATGGGGACATTGCAATATTGCCTATGTGTATTAGTTTATTGACTTTTTAAAATTGAATTGTAATTCTTTGCAACCTCATAAGACTTGGCTTTATAATGTTGCATCTAACTGTAGAGAAGAAATCTGTTCAGATCTGTTTTAATCCCTCCTAGATGGATGAACTTCCATATGAGTAAGTTTTGGGAAAGTAGAGGACTCTATTATGTAACATACATAGTTAATTGGTATTTTTCTCCTCTGTGATGTATGACCTGGGAAAGGCCTTGCTGGTGGAATTAGCTATTTACTGTGTTCTAAAGATTTCAGGAGAAACGTAAATACTTTCAGTGCTTCAGGATGTTAAGTAGTCCACTAAAATAACCGTTTGCTGGATGTGACTCCTAGGAGTTGACTTTCAAATGTGTGGGGAAATTTTCCAGATGTAATTTGATTATTTTATTAATAGATTTTGTAACATCCATTGCTAATTTCACTGAAACTGTGGGTGGATTGTTTGAAAATACTGAAGAACATATTTTTCACTCTCTTCTGAAACTTTTTTCCTTTAAGAAACATATTGGTAATGTCTTTCTCCTAGACTACAATTTGATACATCTGGAAGTCACAGTAAGTGGCAAAAACACTGAAAAAGAGGGATAGAAAATTAATGACTATTAATTTAAATTTGTTGAACTGAAACTTAACAAATATTAATAATTTTATCTATTTTAAGGACTAGGGAGTCAGGTGATTTCGTATGTGGAAGATAATCTCTTGATTGAAAGGGTGTGTACTTTACCACACAAAATTTTTGATTTTCTGGCAGGAGAAGTCTTCTTGACCTGGGACCAGGATAAGAAAATATTTTATGGATTTGGTGCTAAGGCCTAGGTCATTTTACAAGTCTATGGCAGAAGTTGATTCATTCATTGCAAATATTTATGGAGTATCTACTATGTGTTTGACACTGTTTTAAGTGCTGGAGATAAAGATAGATGAGCAAAATAGACAGGAATTCCAATTTTGAATCCCAGTTATAGTGTAGGGTGTTGATGAAAACAGTCTTTTACAGTTACACCCAAGAGATACCAGTAGTGGGGTGTAGTGGGCTTATTTAGGGGATGAAGTCCTCTGGCTTCACTTGCTTTTCTAAACAGTAGACCAAGACTAAGCAGAAAAGCATTGGCAGAGCCTGAAATAGTCTGCAGTTATGTCACATGCCTTCATAAATGTGGCAGTGGGTTATTCTCAAAAGCACAGGCAGCTCAAATGAGTCAAATGAGAACAGTGTCCTTGCTTTTAAAGGCAGACAGCTCAGAGATGGTTCACATAGGGCCTTTATTGTCAGGCTACAAATAGACATGGGTGCTGGGTAGAAACGTGTTGTGAAAACACAGATGAGTCACTGCATGGCTGTTGTCTAAGCAAACTCTTCTGCCAACTTCTGTTCAGAAGGTCTTGCCTGCTTGAAGCATTTATCTTAGAGCATATATATATGCATATATAATTAGAAGCAGATTATTTTGGGAGCTATGTAGATTATTTCCCATGAAATTATGTTCAAAATAGAAGAGTTGAGGCTACAGTGACTCTAAGTACAATCATACAATTATAATGCTGACATAGATGATTGCATGAATTCACTAGTTTGGCGTACACATTTTGCCCGTTATGCTGCTCTGAGAGAACTCTGGGACTTACAGAACCGGTATTCACAAATTTCTTGTTAAATGTCAGCAGTAAACTTTAGCTGGGGCTTCTTTGAATAACTGAACCACTCAGCCAAGAGTTGATCTTACATTCATCTCAGATGCAACCCTGACTTGTGACTGTTTCCCTTTTTTATAGTTCAGCAATGGAGGACTCGAACATAAGCTTTCTGAAGTCCGAGAATTGTGCAACACTCTTATTTTCCTTTTCTTATAGTAAGTCCCACAGTAATGCTCTGGTGTCCTTGCCATATTGTCAGGTAAACAAAGACTTTTCAGCCTTACCATCCTAAAAAACATGTCCCCTTCACAACTAAACTCTCTGTAACCATGTGTGCCAACTCACTGCATTGTTGCAGTCATTCCTCGCTATCAGCAGAGGATTGGTTCCAGGACCCCCTTTCTTCCCATGGATACCAAAATTCATCAATGTGCAAATCTCTTTTACAAAATGGGGTACTATTTATGTAGTACCTTTGCACATCCATATACTTCAAATTATCTCTAGGTTACTTATAATGCCTAATACAATGCAAATACTATGAAATATGTTATACTATATTTTAAATTTTGTATTAGCATTTATTGTTATATTGTTATGTTTTATTTTTAGTTTTTCCTGACTATTTTTGATCTGGAGTTGGTTGAATCCACTGATGCGGAACCCATTCATATGGATGGGCCAATTCATTTATACTCTTGGTTGCCAAACAAGTATACTGCTGAATTCATTTAGCTACTTCTAATTACATTGTTAAATGTCAGTGTATAAATATATTTCAGTAGAATGTATTACTACCATTGGTTTTTCATTCAAAGTACTGTCTGAATGGAACCTTAATGCAAATTAAATCAACAAATATTTATGGATTACTTAGTCTATGGGCAAGATACTTATGTAAGGAATAATTTTTGATACCTTGTGACAAGTCTTATTTAAAAAATTGTTCCTTTTAGTGTTATGAAATACAGAAAGTCTTTTAATTTAAAACTACATCGTTGATTGTGAATGAATAAGCACAGTCTAGAGTGAACACTGAGTGAAGAAAGTAATTTTAATTTTTTTCCAGGAGTAAATATAATCCTATTTTCACAAACCTTTTAGCAAAAGAATACAGTAAGATTTTTAGATTCTGTGAATTTTGTGATATTTATGGAGCTTAACAGAGCACATTTTAAGGGAACTTGTCTCATAATAAGGAACATTTATAGTTGGCATCTCCAAATTTGAGACTTTATTTTAACATAAAGCTGTGCTGAGAATATTTAATCAACCTGCTTAAGTTGGAACTGTATCATTTCTTATTCACATGTGATGTTCCTTGATAAGATAGACGAATCTTTACAAAGCCTATTATGTGTAATTTATAACAGCAAGATTAAAGCAAATTGGTAATTGCTTTACTATATTGAGAATTGTACAAGAATTTCAATTTAGCTGAGTGTTGTCCTTTGGCACCAAAATGCATTTCCTCCTTGAAGTGAAAATATAAGGTGACGTTAGTCTACACTATCAACATATTCCAGTTTCAAAGTTAGGTGGAGATAATCTGTTGGAATGACACAATTTTGGTAGGTAAAAATAAATAGACCTATTTAGCGACAAAATAAGGATTCTGCATTACCTGGTTGCCTCTAAAATTTATTAGCTATTCCTTCTTTAAAGGAACTTCAAATAATGTGCTTTGCTTCATGGGCAAGTTGTAAATTAAATCCTGTTTGATTGAGGTTAAGTAATGTGTATTTGGTGGGTTTTTTATTTGAAAGACCTTTGCCACCCTATTTTCTTGGTGATCAGAAAATGATAGTGATTTAGGCAGGGATGTGGGGAGTCTCAACTGATGCTAAATTCTAATTCTTATTTTGTGTTTGGTTTGCAACTGTTTTGAGAATAAGATATAATTATATATTGTAGAAAATTCCAAAAATCCCAAAAAAATATGTAGAAGGTAATTTTGCCCTGAAACCCATCAACCAGAATTAATCATTATTAACATTGTTGTGAACATTTTCCCATACATCTTGAAATTCATGTGTATGCAGATAGATTGATATATAGGACTTTATATAAATAAATTAATCATTATTAACATTGTCATGAGCATTTTCCCATATATCTTAAAGTTCATGTGTATACAGATAGATTGATATATAGGATTTTATATAAATAAAATCCTATACATGCTGTTACATAATTTTAGTATTTCATGGATGTCTTTCCACTTCAGTATGAATATTTAACATCATTTTTAATGACTACATATATTTATACACATGATGCATGTGCTATAATTTACTGTAACAGAGCCCCTCTTAGTGGACTTTTAGTTTTTCCTGTTTTTTTATAAACAAAAAAATGTAGGTGATTAACTACATGTTTATTATTGAGATTACCTTCCTAGGGCAAATTTCTAGCAGAATGATTGCAGGATATGCTCATTTTATTTTTTGATATTTGTTTCAAATACACTACAGAAGGTTATACCAGATCATACGTCTAACAATAACAGACAAGGATGTCCACTTTCTTATACCCTTGTGAAAACAGAATTTTGTCCCATATTTTCATTTTTGTCATTCTGTGGGTTGAAAAATAATGGTTCATTTTTATTTAATTCTAATTTCTTTGATTACTTAGTGAGGGTGAATCTCCTTTCGCATTTTTATTGATTGTCTATACTCTTTATACTTGTATCATTGGTATATTTTCCTTTTGGGGCATTTAGGGTTTTTTTCATTGCCTTATGAGAACTCTTTGTATAATAAGGATATTTTCTCTTTGCTTGTGAGAAATATTACAAACTGTATTTTTCTTAGAGCTGCCATGTCTTTTAACCTTATTTATGATTTCTTTTCCTGTATAGATCTTAATTTTTATGTAGCTAAAATTGTCAGTTTTTTAATAGTTTCTTCTTTTCATCATATATTTAGAAAGGCTTTCCCTACCCCAAGATTAAAGAAATATTTACCCACATATTTTAGTTCTTTTCTGTTTTCATTGAAATTTTTTATCCATCTGGAATTGGTTTTTGTGTAAGGTTATATGGGCCTAATGTTTCCGATGATCTAGATACATATTCACAGCTCTTCAAACAAACAAAAAGTATTAGAAAGCCCTCCATGTCTTGCTCATCCAGTCTATTAGACTTGGAACTGTTGGTAAGATTTTTGGCTTGTACTTTTCTTCAAGCAGGGAGATAATCCGTCTTTCAAGTCTTGCCTTTTTATCATTTCCTGCTGGCATTGTAAACAGAAATCCTGCTTATGACGGCAAAGTAGTTTAGGCAGAGTGGATGGCAATAAGGATTTGGCAGCTGTGATCTGTCAGGACAGAAATCACTGATTTATTGGCTGTAGCTACACAGGGGAAATAAAAAACGAGGGTTGTATATCCAGTCTCCTTCCCTAGTGTAGATGAATGGTCTGTGTGACCAATCGTTACTGCTATTCTGAAGGAGAAGGGGAGGTACATCTCACATTTGGGGCACATGGGAATCACTTGGGGAACTTAAAAAAATACCAAATCCCTAGGCATTATCTTCATTGGTTCTGATTTAATTGTTTAGGGTGGAAATAAAGAATCAGTATTTTTTGTATTAAAAAAATCTTCTGAGATGACTCCCATGTGACCCAAATTTGCTTTAGATACTTGAATCATTTCTCCACTTATTTTTGATCATGTGGTTTGGCTTATGCTGGTGACCTGACATCAAAACTCAGATAGGTAATTCCTCTCTGACTACTTATTTCCAGTGGCATTGGGCTACTTCATAATTCTTGACTAAACTTTAGCTTCAAAGGCTTATCTAGAAAAATTTAATTTTCTAATTTATTATTCAGTATGCTGCAGAGTTCCTTATGAATACCACCACAAGGACTGGCATTTCTTTTTACTGTTATAAACAAAAAATTTCTAAAGCCTGAAACACGACAGTAATGTTGGTAAATGCTTTATCATTTGATGCCACCTTTATTTTCCATACTTACTGGGTGGGAAATTGTCAAAAAAAAGAGAAAATTTTTTGTTTTCCTAGGCTGTTCTACCACTTTTCTCCTTAGCCTTTTTTCCCCTTCTGTTTTTGTCACTCAGCCTCCCTAAACAGGGTTATAATTATTAATCAAAATAATAAAGTCCTTAATAAAAAGGACATAAAACAACAAAAGTCACTTTTTAGCGTTATATGAAGAAACCAAATTGCAATAAAGTCAAAGTTGACAGCATAGATTTTTAATGTTTAATGTTTTATCATCTTGAATGTGCTTGCTTTGCATTAGCCATGACAGGTAATGGTGGCCTTGGCAGCCCTTGTCCCAAGTTGCTCAAAGACATAAAATGCTGGTATTACAAATCGTGGTTGGTTTTTAATTTTTTTTAGAATCTTGCTCCTATGGTCTAATTTCTTTTAGTAAAAAATATGTTTTACTATTCTGGGACTTGTCCTAATTTCTTGACTTTTAAAAAACACAGGCCATCCTTGGTTTAATTTTGTACCCTAATACAAGCTGAAAAATATTCACAAATGTTTTTGGATATCGATTTTGACTTCACTGCTGTCAAGTAAAACAAGCTATTTTGTTTGTTATCATTGACTTGTGTGTGATGCAAAGGAATGTAAAATGGCTCTCAACGGCCATAGTGTTGCCACTTAAGATTTCTGTTGATTTAAAATTTGCTCTGGGAAATACTGTAGACCTAAAGAGGCTTTTTTTTACCTGTTTCTTCTGAAGACTAATTTTATCTTTTCATATCATTTCTTTTTATCTGCTTCGTCTCTTAAAGGAAAAAGAAATAATAGAGAGAGGCTGTAAAGAAGGTGATGAAAAGCAGCCAAGGAAAAGAAATCAACATTAGATTGTATCTCTGCTTTATACGAGGCTCTGTTCTTAGCTCTTTACATATTATTCTTTCATTTATCCAAATAATTATCCTGTGAAGTAGCTATTGATTTTACAGAAGAGAAGTAGGATTTAGAAAGGTTACCCAGTTGGTCACTGGTAGAACTGAGATTTAAATTCAGATGTCCCTGACTCCACGACAGGCTCTTTGTGCTGAGCCACCTGGAAGAGACCTTACAGACTATCCAGTCCAACCTCCTCATTTTTTTTTTTTTTTTTTTTTTTTTTTTAGATTGTCACCCAGTCTGGAGTGGAGTAGCGTGATCTCAGCTCACTGCAACCTCTGCCTCCTGGGTTCAAGGAATTCTCCTGCCTCAGCCTCCTGAGTAGGTGGGACTACAGGCGTGCACCACCATGCCCGGCTAATTTTTGTGTTTTTAGTAGAAGCAGAGTTTCTCCATGTTGGCCAGGCTGGTCTCGAACTCCTGACCTCAGGTAGATTGATCTGTCCACCTCAGCCTCCCAAAGTGCTGGGATTACAGGTGTGAGCCACCACGCCCGGCCGTCATCTGATATTTAAATACGTACAGTACACATATTGTTGCCATGTATCAAAAAGGTTTTTATCAGTCAGAGACTATGCTAAGCACCTTACATACATTATCTATCTAACGTGCATACTAACCCCAGGAAGCATAGGTAAGTTAAATAACTTGCTTAAAGTCATTGGTCTAGGAAATAATATGGTATAGATGCCAATCTGGGATTGTCTGACTCCAGAGTCCAGTGCTCTACCCTAGTATCTCAATTTTTCCTCTCCATAAAAATACTGAAATTGACTGAGGTGAAGTCACATTTCTAAGACCATCAGCTCTCTTTGGCAGAACGGAGCCTCGACTCCAGATTTCTGACTGCCAGTTGTTTGCTCTTTCTACTCTGCTACAGTGGTGTCACATGATCAGAAGTGGAATAGAATGAAAGCCCAACCAATATGGACGGGAGCACTTTGTGGCATCCTGTGGCTCCACACCTCAGAGTTCAACTGTCCGCAGCCTCATAAATTGCTAGGAAATTTGTTCCTCTGAGAAATCAGGTGTAGAAATGCCTTTATGAGTTATGGCTTTTAAAAATACACATATCCACACATTGTTTTCCTTTTTGTCTCAGCGAACACTGAATATAATAAATCAGCAAAGAGATTTCTGATAGTTCACCTTATAAATTGCTGTAAACTTTAGTTACAGTTACACTAGAGTTATTCATTGATATTGTTTTTTAAATTTCTGTATTGTGAAGAGGAAAATGTCAAATAGTTCTTTTCTCAGAAATACTGGAAACATCTCTAAATTTAAGCAAGTTTCCAGTGCAGTGTGTATAATCAATCACCTGTCTCTGTTTCAAGATTGTCAGCAACAGAATGGAAACTGTAGTACTTACCAAAGGATCAAGTACTGAAATAAAAATAATCTGCCTTTTAACAGTTGTATGGTTTCCATAAATTAAAGTGGTTTTCTGGAAGAAATTGGTTGTTATCTTTACTGAATGAGCAACAACGCCTGTTGACCTTTGATAGGTGGAACCTGGAGTATGATTTGTGCCTTGCTTCTTCGTTCCTTTAGCATTTGCTGAGTGCCTACAGACCACATGTAGAGATGGTGGATAGCATGATGAGAGAAAGAGAAACATGGATGATGCCAGAAGACCCTGTTCTTATCCTCCCCGAGATTAGTAGCGATGTCAAATCAAGTAGAGAATGCAAAAATCTCTCCTTTTGAATTGCTCCTTTCCCCTTTATATTCTCCCTTACATTCAGTCAGTGCGGTCTTGATCCCATAGCAGTGATAAGAAATATCACTCCTTGCTTGATAAAGAATGTTGTAGTGTATCTGCCTGTCACATGCACCCAGAGCATAGCTTGTCCTGCCACAGGAAGCATTCAAGTTTCTACCTTTCATCTTATGCACACACTGGTGTAAGTTGTAAAAAAAGAAAGATGAATTATAAGACATAGAAAGCCCACTGTCTATGCACAAGGGTTGAAACCCCAGCCTATGGTACACCTTTTATCCTTACGAGGGGTGAAGTCTGGTTGGGCAAGTACATACACTGAAGACCCAAAGACTTATGTCACATTGAATGTGAATTTGTTCATATCACTTAACTCCCCTGAATCTCAATGTCTAAATGTTTAAGAAATCAAGGTAAATGCTATTTGTTGGTCTAGGAGAAACTTTTCTGTCTTCTCTGCATAAATACATCTTGGTTCTGCTGCCCTTTCTTGTTATTCTGGTTTCTGTCCCTGTGAGGAAGAACGAGCAAGATAGTCTCTCTGCGGAATGGCTATAAATAATGAGATGGCACCCTTCAGCCATGTGCTGGACCTACATCCATGTAAATGGAAGTCCTTATGAGACCTTCCTGCCAGGCTTCAAACCTAGACTTCTGCATGAACTGGACTTGTTCTGGATTTTTTCAGAGTGTGTGTATTTGCCATGAGAGAAACCAGTCTTACTACTTAATTGTCACCTCTTGTTTTTTATCCACCGTCATCCCAACTCTATTATTGTCTAGTGCTGCTCTAAAGGACTTTCATTTGTTTTCTGAATTGAGTTCTACCCTTAAAAGAGGAGCATGTGGTACTGCTAGTGTCAGTCTGTGGAGAATATTGCTGTCTCTGAAGTAGAATAAGAAATATTTTGAGTAATTATTGTAACAATGGTCTCCTAAGCTTTTGAGTGGAACTTACTGTGTTTAAGTTTTGTAAGTTGATTCGAAAAACAATTTCTTCATAATCATTTTACGTATATTGTATTTTCTTTAAAAATGATAAGTGAATGAGAAGTTGCTGGAGAACTTTTGGGACAGTGGTAAGAGGTGGCCTAGTGAGGTTGACAGATGGATAGGTTAACTCAGGGGTTGAGGGTCACAGGAAATGGCTGAGGGCGCTGTAGATTCCCCAGAAATCCACTCTGCTCCAGTCAGGGGGTGGTTTCAATTAAAAGGCTTATTTTTTGTGACATAAATCATACTTCTAAGAACAGGTAATTTATTGTTTAATTGAAGAGAGAACTCTTCCTATACCAAGAGATCACATGATTTTGCTCCACTGTTTTGTCTATCACTGAATATATTATTGTGTCCTTTAAAGCTATAGAATTTCTTTACTCATTTGAAAATGTTTTATTTTGCAAATTTTAATGTTCAGATTTATAGCTTCATGTATTGAATAAAGGGTTTCTGTCATCTTTTTATGTTTAAAAATCATGTCTTCGTAAAATATTATTTTATGTCTACAAAAGAACCTTCCTACAAATACACATATGCTTGTCTATAGGTTGGTACAAAAGTAATCGTGTAGTTTTTGCCATTACTTTAATTACTTTAATGGCAAAAACCACGATTACTTTTGCACCAACCTAACTGCTGACTAAACTGATAACTAAAGTTTGAAATAATGAAAAATACAGGAAACGGGCTAGTTTGTCATCCTTGAAAGCATTGGTCCGGAGTGATGTGATTAGGAAAGTTAGGACAGTTTTGTAAGTCAGTGATCCTTGTTGACATCATTGATGATCCTTGTTGACATCCTTTGTTTTTATTATGCTAAAGGAAAATAATGGGTTGATTTCCAGAGATGTAACTAAAAGGAAATGTGGCCATAAAAGACTACCTGTTTATGTTCCAGCACATATATTTTCTCTAGAAATAGTTAATTGAAGCTTCTATATAAGTTTACATTGGACACTGAAAATGTAATGAGAATGTCTTTTGAAATTGGTGTTTTAGAAGTTGCAGAATGGAGGAAAGATCACTTTTTTGGTCCCCTTTGTGCACCTCTCTACTTCAAAGGTATTTATCTAGGGAAAAAAAAGTAGCTTTTGTGCATAAAAGATAGCTACTTATAAGTGCCTACTATGTGCAAGGCGAAATCAGGCTAAAACACTGAAGGGAACCACAAAGAGGAAAATGCCACCAAAAATACCAAGTCACTTCTAACCATTTGATTTTTTTGTGTAGAAGCTTCAGTTAGTATTTTAGTAAGGATCAGAGCCACCTTTTGCCTCCTATACACCAGCCATCATAGTAATTATAGTGCTTTAGAGCAGGTCGACCCTTGGAGTAGGGAACAATGACTAAATTGTATGTAAGGTGAAATAAATGGTGGCAATATGCATATTGGTAAGAGCCTTTGTTCTTCATTCTTTATATGTTAAGACCCTCCTAATAGTATATTCACGTGGCTTTGTTTGCCTAGTGACATCACAAATGAAAAGAAAAAAGACGTGTTTCATTTAACATTTATATTTTCTTTATTTTAGGGTGTGTTGGAGAGTTTCCTAGGCACTGCCGTCTCTGGAGCCATCTTTTGCCTTTTTGCTGGTCAACCACTCACTATTCTGAGCAGCACTGGACCTGTCCTAGTTTTTGAGAGGCTTCTATTTAATTTCAGCAAGTATGTACATACATATTTAATTGCAAATTAGAATTGCTTAATTGTAGAACCTTTATAGGCTAGATAGAGCATAGAATAGTGATTAGGCAGATCTAAAAATCACTCAGAATACTGGAATGTTCAGATGTGAGAGGTGAAAGGGTCTTAGCAATTAGGTAGTCACCACTTGTTTCAGGTGTGATTCGACTGAGACTGTTACGTTGTGTGCGTCCTTGCTCCCTTCCCACTTTTTCTCTTTCCTGTCGTCCTGCCCTGTGCTCTAGGGGCTGATACCTGTGGACAGCAGCACCCATGCCCCTTTGCCTTCTGGCTTCCTCTTGGGTTTGGCTAATGGGGAGCACCAACAGAACGGGAAGAGAGAGAGAGAGAGGTCTGAGTATGTCTGCCTTTCCCCAGCTCACCATCTTTGTTTTAGCACAGCATTCTGGCAGTGCTTATCCCTGAGGACTTCAGCCCCTGTCAAGTGGCTTATCCACCTTGACTCTAGCCCTCACCAGGCTCTGGTAGCTCTATTCCTTCCTTGGCCTTTTCAAGCCTGAAGTTAGTAGTGGCTTCCTGCTGTTGATGGTCCCTGAGTGCCTTGCCATTTGTTGTTACTTCAGAATGCCTTCTATTTCCTGCCATGATCCTGACCAACATACTAGAGAAATTAAGTTGATTAAGTTCACATCATTCAATAATGAAAGAGACAGGATGCTCTTTACTTAATCCACTGCTCTTCACCCCCAGTTTCATGTTCTTAACTAAAGATAGCTTCCAAAACTCAGCTGAATAAATACCTAACATTTATTGAGAGTTGATCATGTACCAAGTATTATCCTAATATATGTACTAACTCATTTAATTCTTACAGCAATCCTGTGAGGTAGGGACCACATCCTGATTTATAGATGAAAAAGTAAGCACAGGAACAATAAGCAAATTGCCTAATATTACATCACAAGTCATCAGTGGGGCTGGGATATGAATTCTTGCTTTCTGACTCCAGAGTCCAAGTCTCTTCAGGAATCACTAGACGTTTCTAATGGGCATCATAATTATGATATCAGCATTTTCTTTTAGAAATTGATGGATCATTTTAAGAAGGGGAAAAATTAGTTAAGTGAATTATCTGAGTGGCCACATTAATACACAAGTAGATTCAAAATCAGATTGGGTCTTCTACCGTCTTTCTAATGTAATTGATACCTCTAAGAGAGAATCGCCTTTACTGGCAGATCTCAATCCTTAGGTAGATTGAAGAATGTCTCATGCCTTGCTGGCACTCCTTGTCAGCATTCCCATAGTCTTACATTGTTATACAGTTTTAGGATTTTAATTTTAGAATTGTCATTACCTTCATAGTACATCATGGACTTAACGGACTCATATATAGCCTTTAAAAGTGTGTGTGTTATCAAAAATAGTCATAGGATGGAGGCGGGAAAGAAGATTTAAAACCAGTTTTTTTGAAAACAGGGTTGAGGACATCAGCAGGGGTCTTTTGAGAATGTAAAAAGTTCCAAATATTAAGTAATATTGTGAGTTTTCTGTAGGTAATTATTACTATAAATCCTTTCTCATAATTCTCAGAACATTGGAAAGAATTTTATTCATGTCAGTTTATAGAAAGAGTCAAACAGTTTTTATATGTTTAAGGAAACATTGTGTGAGACAAGAAAGCCTTTGTAGAAAGATTAAACAAGGATGTACTATAAACAGGAACAAACATGCACAAACTTTGCAGAAAGATTTATTGGATGAAATGTGATCAGCGCCTTAATCTACAGAAAATGTTTGCATCCCAGTTTGTTTTAAGTAATTGTGAGATACAGATTATTTCCTTTTACTAAGCAAGTTCCGTTCACATTCTCCTTTTTTTTAATCATAATTGGTAACATAACATAGTTCCAAGTGATTTATTTGATAACAGTTGTAAATCAACAAGAAACATTTGAGAAGCCATGCATTAAATCCATCACTGAGTAATATGTGGCAAGCATTATTTTAATCACAATGCTGTATCATTTGTTTGTGTAATAGCACCTGCAGTGATAATATTCTGTCTAGATACAAAATATTTGGATAGATCACTATTTCCCAAAGTGTGTTTCATCTATTACTAGTCTTATTCCACGCTCCATGAAAAAAAACTTCTGTGGTCCCAGTAAGTCTGGGAAGTGCTGTATACCGTATACCCACCTCTTGGTAATTCACTTTAGACTTTAGCGTGCAAGAGATCTGAAAAAGTCCTTCAGGTAAGAACTATTTTACTTTGTCTTGCCCAGATTTTCCCCAACATGTTTTACCACTGTTGAAGAATAGGTAGATCCTTGCTTTGTAGGTTCACTGGACTCAAACTCTGTATAATAATGGATTTATTTCTGAGGTTTTGATATTTGCCCTGTAAACTGGAGAATTCTTTTAAAGGAATATGAATGATATGCTGCCATCTCTTAAAATCAGTAATAGAAGGAAGAAAATAGCTCACAACTTTTCAAAGGACACTTGTAGTTTTATTTCCCAAATTCTGCAATCCGTTTTGCATTGTTTTTACACATTTTATCACAATAATAATTAGATTCCTTCTTTTTACTTGAGTGAGGAATCTGAAAGATGTTTCAGCAATGTGTTCTAAGCTATATAAAAACTTCACAATTAAGGTTGAATTTTAACTTGTATTATTATCATTTGGTCATTCAGTATTTTTTTTCCTATATTCTTTAAACAGTTTACTTTTAAGCCTTCAAATTTTTAATTCTTCCATGATATTACTGGGTGTATTCTTTTAGGGAGTTTATATTTCTTTGTCAGTGGCTACACATTAATTTCTGTAGCATATTTCAGATATGACTTCTTCGGTTTATCTGTATCCTTGGTTTTATGCTACTGAGAAACTATGATTCAAAATATCTAGGAACACTGAGTGGTGCCATAACGATATGAATCTATTTTTTCCTTCTAATTCACCAGAATTTCTTCTTTGGTCTCTAATATCATTTCCTGTTGCTTTTTAAAACTTAATTGCTATTTAAATTTGGCACAAAGGGAATTTATTGGATGTAATAATACCATTTTACTGCAGTCATTACTGATGATCAACTTATTTAAATTTTTCTCATTTCTTATTCCTCTTTCTTCTTGATGCTCTACACATATCACTTTCATAATGAAGTGCCATTGGCTTTATTGACTTTATTTGGGTCATTCTTGTTGAACTACTCTAGGATTGCTTAAGTCTTTTAAAGCAGCTAGTTTAGTATATTGTTTAGATTCTAAGGTTTAAGTTTATACATGTATCTTTTCCTTTGTACCCAAAGTAATGTTGCTCCTAACCATTAGCTAGTTAATGGATTTGTTTCTCATCCTGTCCTGTAAACATTAAATCTATAAACAACTACTAGTATTCCTAAAACAAATCAAGATTGCTCTTTCATCTTCTTGCTAGGGTAGCAAAACTAGGTAATTGTTTAAAATTTTTATTTTAGGGAAAAAGTATGTTGGCTCAGAAGTAACAAAACTGTGTTTCTTAGTTGTTATTCTGACACTGACTCATTGTATGATAATGTAAATTATCTGAAATTTCTAGAACTCAATTTTTTCTATAGTTTACTTATCTCACATAGGCATGCATAGGATTAAAGCAGTGGTGTTCTGGACATAAAGCAAACTGCAAAGGAAAGTAAAAGTTATCTTCAGAAGGATCCCATAAAGTCTATCGAAGATAACTTACCCCAGTATTAATAATCTCCTTCTTCAGTAATGTATTTCAATTGCGTGATTAGATAAGAAGAGAGAAACAAAAGACAATGACTTTTAATATTCACCCTATCTAGAGCTAAATACAAATCAGATGGGGAACCATGCTATAATTTTTAAAACGAACACCTAAGAATCAAGAGATTTGGCTTCTGGTCAAGCTCTGTCATTAAAACCTTGATGTTGGATAAATGATTTAACTTCCATTGGTCTTGGTGTCCTTACCTATAAAATGAGACGTAATTTGACAGATTGGTGTCTGTATTAGCCAGTGTTCTCCAGAGAAACAGAACCCATACAATGTGAGTGTGTGTGTAGATTTATTATAAAGAGTTGGCTCATGCAATTATAGAGGCTGAGAAGGCTGGCAGGCTAGAGACCCAGGGGAGCCAATGCTCCAGTTTGAGTCTGAAGGCTGTCTGCTGTAGAACCAGGAAGAGCTGATGTTGCAGAAGTTCAAAGGCAGTCTGCTGGAGAATTCTCTGCTGCCCTGGGGAAGGTCAATCTTTTTTGTTTTATTCAGGCCTGCAACTGATGAGATGAGTTCCCCCCCACATACTATGGAGGGTGATCTGCTTTACTCAAAGTCCACCAATTTGTATGTTTATTTCTCCAAAAACACCCTAACAGAAACACCCAGAATAATGTTTGACCAAATGTCTAGGCACTTTGTAGCCTGGTCAGGACATAAAACTAATCATCACAGTACCTAAAGAACTTTGAATTCTAATATTCTATAATTTTTAGCCATCACAGGAACAGTCATGTCTTGGTTGCATGAGATATAGTTCATAGGTCAGTGTCAGTAACTGTCTCAGGCAAGTCTTAAGTACAGACATGCATTTATTCATCCTGCAAGTCTTTATTGGGCACTTTCTATGTGCGAGACACTGTGCTAGGTAAAGAATTTGAATTTTATTCTAAGGGCAATGGGAAGCTATTGAAAGATTTTAAGCTGGGGTGTCTGACTTTCATTAAAAATGATAATTTTGGCTGTGGTGTGGAAAATGGCTTTCAGTAAGGCAAGTATAGATATCAGTAAGGATATCAATGAGGGGGTGTGTATCAGGCAAAAACTTACCTGTGGGTTGGGTAAGATTGGGTTGGTGCTGATCAAGGTGGAGAGTTGATTGCCTATGGGAAAGTTTTAAGATATATCATCAACAGTTATCAGAAACTCATTGTCTAAAAGCAAGGTTCTAGAGTGTCCAGCATGCACAATCCTTGACTTTTTTCTTATTCTCATGCAAGTAATACATACTACTACCCGCTTTTTCATCACAAATAAATTGAGTTTAAAAAAATCATTATAAAGCACTCTCCACATACTTTTAAAGGAATCAGTATAAAATGGTAAGACATTAACACTTGACCCATCCTTTCGGAGTTGTGAATCTTGAACTATTAATAATTCAGTTGTAAGAAATGGGAAAGGCCTCAAAAGACGGTGATCTCCTTAGATAGAAGTAGCCTATTCTAAGTCTGCTGTGGGACAAACACAGAAGGATGTTGGTCGCAAGATGCTTCACACCCAGCTTCAGCAGAAGAATATCAGATCTGTGGGCAGACTTCATAAGCTCCATAAGACGTGGAAGGGTCTGGCAGTAGCATGGCAAGATAGCCTTTCTTGATCTGATGACAGCTCATATTTCTAATTCCACCTCATGCTGGTGGCAGTCTGTCCACACACAGTGAGCAGTACAGGCCATCTTGTGCCATGTTATCTTTTTAACTACTTTTTCCTCTTCCTGGCCTTGCTCTCTCTGGTCTGTCCAGAAAGTTTCTACTACTTATCCCTGAACACCTTGAATTTTTTCTGCAACTTCCTCTTTCCTTCCAACCAGAATTAGTTACTCCTTCTTCTGTAACATTATCACTTACTGTTTTATAGTGTGATACATTTATCGATTTGTTTCCCTCAGTAGACTGTGATGACATAGGGACAGAAAACATACTGATCTTAGTGTCTTTATAAACCCATAAAGCTCATACAAACATTTATTGAACACATACTAAGTACCAGTGTTAGGTTTGCAAATTATTTACTCTATAAACTCTAGGAAGGTAGGGACCATATTTTTTGAATGAGAAAAATAATAAGGTTTTCACATATAAATGATATAACTACTTTGAATGTGTTTTCCTCAAATTTTTATTGTTTTGAAATTGTATCATTAGACTAAATTCTTAAACTTAGTGCTTTCTGGCTGAAATAGAGTTTCACATTTAGTGGCTAAAGGTGATCTTGTATTTTTGTCAATCTTTCTGTAGACATTTGGTAGTTTTATATTATTCTTTGTGTTCCAAGGAGGAGGGATCTAAACACCTTTCTTTCTTTTTTCCAGGGACAATAATTTTGACTATTTGGAGTTTCGCCTTTGGATTGGCCTGTGGTCCGCCTTCCTGTGTCTCATTTTGGTAGCCACTGATGCCAGCTTCTTGGTTCAATACTTCACACGTTTCACGGAGGAGGGCTTTTCTTCTCTGATTAGCTTCATCTTTATCTATGATGCTTTCAAGAAGATGATCAAGCTTGCAGATTACTACCCCATCAACTCCAACTTCAAAGTGGGCTACAACACTCTCTTTTCCTGTGCCTGTGTGCCACCTGACCCAGGTGAGGGCATCACACTTTGTGTTTATGCTTGCTTTGCATTTGGAGGAAGGTGTAGGCTCCTTGCTTGCAAATTTTCAGCATGCTGTCATGGTCCTCAGGAATTAGTCTTATTTTTTGTCTGAAAAACTGTGCTACTGAATTTGACGTCTCATTGCCTGAGGTATTTTAGCTGTATGATTCAACCAGGAAGGAGACCAGGAGCTCTGGAATGTGAAAATAACCAACTCAATATTTTGAAATTAACTCAAACTGTGGGATTTGCAAGGAATTCATGTGTACATTATTCTTGATTTTATAAGTGGGGAGACCTGGATACATGTATTAACAGATATAAATATGTGACAAACTTACCCTCTGCTGCTTCTTTATTGGTGTAGGAATCTCTTCCTTTAAGTAAACTTTTAATACATGATTTTAAGCTTATAGAAGAAAAAGATACTAACCCACTTCAGACAATTTGAAGCATTAAATTAAGAAAAAAGAAATTCAGATTGGAATTGCCTAGCGGTAGAATTTTATAGTTTATCTCTGCTAGACAAATAAGAAAAGAAAGGAAGAGAGAAGAAGAAACGAAAGAAGGAATGTGATGTTCTAGGAGTAGATTTATATTCTAGAGTCCAGAAGGACATAAAAACAAAAGTAATTCCTGGAAAGGAATGTGATTCTCTATATCTTAGCCCTTTAAAATCTATCATACCAAACATGAGTTGATATCGTAAGTTTTTCACAAAAAAAAAAAAAAATGTTCAGCTTGGTCTTTGGAATTCTTTCTTGGAGTAATTCCATGATAAAATTCCATTTTATAATATGAAAGGCATTTCAAAAAAGGATTTACTCTGAGGGAAGTTGTTTTAGATCTTCTCTCGTATAAAAAGGAATAGGGACTGGGTGCAGTGTCTCTTGCCTATAATTTTGAAATTAACTCAAACTGCAGTATTTGCAAGGAATTAATGTCTATATTATTCTTTGTACAGCACTTTGAGAGGCTGAGGCAGGTGGATTGCTTGAGCCCAGGAGTTTGAGACCAGTCCGGGCAACATTATGAAACTCTGTCCCTACAAAAAATAGAAAAATCAGCCGGGTGTGCCGGCACATACCTGTAGCTACTCAAGTGGCTGAAGGGGTAGCAAGACTCTGTCAAAAAAAAAAAAAAAAAAAAAAAAGAAACAGAAAAAGGGATAGGCATTTGTGTCAGACAATTAAATGTTAGTAGCACTGGTGATCCTAGGTCATGCAATTAGCTACAGGTCTGTGTCCCTTAAAATAAAAATTGATATACAATCCATACTTTTTACTGAGGTCTTTTAGTACCAGAAGTATAGCAGTGTTCAAAGGGCTGGGACACAAATGTGGGGCACATTGATGCAGTATCCACTGTGATTTATAGATTCTGAGGAAAAAGCTCTTAATGTTTACCGTAAAACTAACATGGTTATAGACTAGAATGCAGAATGCTTATGAATTTAAAAAATAAGCAAGATATTACAAATTATTTTTATGCTTGTGGCATGCCATTTCAGATTGTTCCTAGATATTTTGGTATGCAACTCATTCTTCTCTGCCACATTGGTGGAGAAGTCTTAGAAGACCGATATGTGTCTTGAATTGAGAGAAAAGAGAACACTACTTCCCTCACACTGAGGCAGTCAGTAACACTGATGACAAGCTAGGGCCTTGTTGGGCTTTGCACTCATGGATTCTTTCTGTGTTAAGAAAAATCGGCACACATTAAAATAAAACCCATATTTAAAGCAATGCAGAAAGATATACAAAGTAGAAATTTAAAGATTCAGACTAACAAGAATGCCATATAGTTACAAAAGCTAACTAGTGTTCAGCTGTATACTGATTTGAAATATTTGATAATTTAAGAAGTACTTGGAAACAAGCACAATATATATCACTCCACCCTTGATATATATTATTATTAGAATCAATTAAATGTGCTCCCCAGAGAAACACAGATGTTACTGTCACTCAACTATATGGAGCTCTTCCTAGGAGACAAGGGGGATAAAACTCCCAATAACCATACAACCTGGACTTTCAGGGAAGTCCAGGTATTCAAAATATTGGCTTTATAAACATTTAATTGTGAGATTTTTCAGCCTTGTCTTACATGTATTAATTTATATATAAATATATGTATACGTTTATTTATGACTTCTTAGACAGGTTTGAGTAATCATACACTAAGATTTTCTAAAGGAAAAAAAGTACTTTGAGGTATTCATGAAGCCAGATGAGGGGTTTATCAGCACACCTGTCACACAGAAAAAACCCATTTAATGTCAACCCCATACCTACCTGAGGCGAATGGAAACTTGTGTTGGTTGTTTTATTATTTGGATGTTAGAGAAGGTAACATGAAACTAAGGAAGACATATCTAAATGTGTTCAAATTATAAAAAGTACTATGGTTTTACATGTAATCTTCCTTCCAAGAAGGATCTTTGTTTTTTTTGAAAAAGTGGCATTAAGGATGGAATCTATATACTTGCATGGCAAGTGCTGGCATCAGTGGTGATAGCTTTTCCTTTGTCCAGTTTTTCCCAGGTTGTGTAAAAAGTCAGTGCTGAATAACTAGGAAGTTGTCCAGAAGGACTCTGGCAATTCCTGCTACCTCTAGTTGGTACCAATAAAGTAGTGTCACAGGGCTTTTAAGTCAGAAGATCCTATATTCAAGTCCTGGTTTGGCTAAGGCCAAATGTGTGACCTTTAGCAAGTACCTTTTCCCAAGGTAGCTTAGCCCCACCTTCCTAATCTGTAAACTAAGGTTAATAATAGTACCTACCTTATAGATTTATTTTGAAGGAAAAAGAAGAGCTATTACAGATAAAATTCTTATGACAGTTTCTAATACGTAATAAGTAATCAACTGTTAGCTGCCATTATTATTGCTATTACTGATCCTTAAAATTTAGGGTTAGTATTTAGCCTTGAAGTGTAAGTAATAGAATAAACAGACCTGTCTTTGTCATCCTTCCTTCTAGGCATACATTGTTGGGCAGTTGGCCCATTTTGTGACAAGAGTGTTGGTTGTACCTCTTATTGCTACTCATGAAAGATATATATGTGAATGTGAAGAATTATTTGAAACTATGGAGATGAAATCTGTTTGTGGTTTGGAAAAAGGCAATGGATAGTTATTTGCATTTTCATGATAATTTCATATTTAACAAAACCCCATCAGATTAATGATTGTGTATCTCCCCCATAACCTTAGTACTTTTTGACAATGTTAATACTTCTCCATAACCGTACTGCTTTTTGGTAGCAAACTGAATAGATTCATCATAAATTTAGTATTTCTTGATATCAAACTGAAAGATGATAGTGAGAGAATAATACAGTTGCATATACAGCTCAAGTAAGTATTCTAAAAATAACAAAAGACTGGCCTTTCATCACAACATGCACTCTTAGTAAAATAATTCAATGAGTCAATAATATTTAAACTGGCATGTGACTTGTTTTTCAACACTGGGACAGTATGTAACAGTGAACCAGCAATTGCACAGATGGAGTCGTGATCCTGCAAACTGAGAAATGATTTTACAGGAATGGAAATAGGGGCCACTAATTACTAAAGAAACCTCTCTTCATGGCCACAATATATTGTGGCTTTTTTGTATGTGTGTGCTTTGTCAAGGCAACACTTCCTTTTCTCTTTTTTTCTTTTTACTTCTCACTTGCTTCCAGAAAGCCTAATCATTTCCTAATTTTTCTTTTCTAAATGCACTTTTTTCTCCATTCATTTTACTCCCAACTACTGCTTGGTAACCCAAGTCATGCACATAGGTTTACTGAGCAACTAAGGAAGCTCAGTTGCAAGTACTAGTAGGAAAATCAGTCAGAAAGTTTGACATATGTGAGTGGATACATGCCATACATGGGTGGTTTTTATGCTAAGATTTGCTTTTCTTAGAAATGGGATAGCTATTAATTAGTAGAGGAAATGGATGTTAAATTTTCCACTGTACTTCGACGATTACAAAGCAGAGTGTGTAAGAAAAAAGATAATTTAGTTCAAAAGCCAAAAGCGAGAACTAAAAAATATCCAGTTGAAGAATAATACACAATATCTAATTTGATCACCAACATCCCAATTTAGAAATGTTAATGTGATAAAGTGTAAATACTGTGTGCTTTAGAGTAAACAAAACTGAGTTTAAATTTCGTTGTTACCCTAAACTAGGCTGATTACTTAATGTCTTTGTTTGATAATCTCTGAACTGGGTTAGTAACTGTGCGTATTCTTAGAGGTTACTATAAAGGTTAAATGAGATAGTATATGTAAAATTGTTTGGCACCTAATGGACATTGAGTAAAAATTTATTTTTTTCGTCTCACTATCCTACAAAAGATGCCCCAGTGAGTTTAATCTTATAATAGTTGTATTCTTTAAAGATTTCAAACATTTAATTTTCCCATACATTTTCCTAGGGAAAGATACTAACAAGGCTTCTACTGCAAGTCGGCCTTCTCCCCAAAAATTAACAACCAGCGTGCTGTTACAGACAAATATGAAACATTTAAACTGTATTTACAAAAAAAATGTTAAGGCTTCAGTGCATTGTAGTTAGAGTAATTAATACTATTCCATTGAATCTCGAGACTACAAAAGTGTTGTATACTATACATAGTCATTAAGAAAAAGACTTTAAAGTCCTAGAGGCGAGGTGTTCAGTTCTTCTAAGAGGAATCTCTTTAATTTATTCAAAAACGTAAATACTAGAATTTTGGAAATAGGGAACAGAACATGGGCATCCCCCCAACTCTCACTTGTTCTCTCTTCTGTTCTCTGTGCTTTTAAAATTCTCATTCATTCATCAACAAACATTTTCTGAGGGCCTGTTTCCCTGCTTTTTAAGAATTGTGCAGAAAATTTTTGCAATCTATCCATCTGACGAGGGCTAATATCCAGAATCTACAAGAAAAAAAAAATAACCCCATCAAAAAGTAGGCAAAGGATGTGAACAGACACTTCTTGAAAGAAATGTATGCTGCCAAAAAACATGAAAAAAAGCTCATTATTGCTGGTCATTAGGGAAATGCAAATCAAAACCACAATGAGATACCATTTCAGGCCAGTTAGAATGGCGATCATTAAAAAGTGAGGAAATAGATGGTGGAGAGGATGTGGAGGAATAGGAATGCTTTTGCAGTGTTGGTGGGAGCGTAAATTAGTTCAACCATTGTGGAAGACAGTATGGCGATTCCTCAAGGATCTAGAACTAGAAATACCATTTGAACCAGCAATCCCATTACTGGATATATACCGGAAGGATTATAAATCGTTCCATAAAGACACATGCACACGTATGCTTATTGCAGCACTATTCACAATAGCAAAGACTTGGAACCAACCCAAATGCCCATCAATGGTAGACTGAATAAAGAAAATGTGGCACATATGTACCACGGAATACTATGCAGCCGTAAAAAAGAATGCATTCATGTCCTTTGCAGGGACATGGATGAAGCCGGAAACCATTATTCTCAGCAAACTAACACAGGAATAGAAAACCAAACACCACATGTTCTCTCTCATAAGTGGGAGTTGAACAATGAGAACATATGGGCACAGGAGGGGAACGTCACACACCGGGGCCTGTCAGGGGGTTGGGGGGAAGGGGAGGGATAGCATTAGGAGAAATACCTAATAATGAGTTGATGGGTGCAGCAGACCGCCATGGCACATGTATACCTGTGTAACAAACCTGCACATTCTGCACAGGTATCCCAGAATTTAAAGTATAATAATAAAAAAAAGAATTGTGCTACTTGCAGTGAAGTAGGATACACACACACACACACATATATTATAAAATGTATTGTTTTTTTAAATAGTGTTAATTGCTTTTTGAATGAACAAAAATGAGAGTTTCATTTAATCCAAACTTTAGAAATACATTTCTACTCTAATACCTCTGTTCATTTGCCTAATGTGTAAATCTTGCAGTGACTATATACTCGAGGCACGTTAGTATTTTGAAAAGGGTCAAAGAAAATTTTCTGACCAGGTGTCAGTTTTACATCCTGAGGGAAAAGAAACTGCTAGAAATAATGAACTATAAAAGTAAGAAAAATAGCCTCAAAGGGACAGACACTATATTGTTAACAAAAGGGATATATTTTATTGATTTATTGTTGACTGTTCCAGGAGAACATGCTTAATAATAGATGCATGAGTAAGGTGAGTAAATTCTTTCTCAGGAACCAAGTGCATCCCTGTGTATATTATCTTCAAGTAAAAGTTGGCTTTTTTTCCTGGTATGAAACTGTTAGACCAAGCCTAGTGACTAGAAGTAGCCATGGCTTCCATTTCCATACCTTTTTGTCATTCACAGCATAAGGAGGCTTCTAGATGCTCTAAAATAGTTGTCACTAGAGTTTCAACATCATTTGTTTCTACATAATTTTTCTAATATATTAATAAGCGTTGTGCACCAATATGTTATAACCATTGAAAAGAACTGCTAGATTGCATCCCCTGTGTTCCCATATTATAGTCAATATGTGTTTTATAATTAGAAAGCCCATTAAGAGAAAATTAGAAAATAAAAGATCATCCTAACTTACCTTCCATGAACTATATCATAATATATGTGATTTTATTTTTATTGTGTGCCATTCCCTCTTTATGAAGTAGGTTTAAATAATAAACTAATGGTAAAACAAGGAAGTACAAGTTCTGCTGCTGTAGCATCCCTCAGGCTTGCATTTGTGAGAATCCTTTACCAGCACAGTTGACATTTTATCATCTATGGTAATAGTGTTTTGGAAGAGACCCATCATTTTGTTTTCTTTTCATGTCTTAACCTATGTTTCAGCAGTTTCTGCATAATGTTTGCAGGAATCAGAAAATGGGATTGTCATCAGACCTGGAAAATTCTCTGTTTTGGGTTTATATAAAAGCAGATTTGTAAAAGTTTCCCCACAGTAATGTCTATAACACATCTCCAAAATGTAATGATGGGTGGGTATGAGAGAGAAGTTTTTGTGAAATTGGTGACAAAATATACCTATCTTTTTTTTCTTTTTTTGGTGGGGTCTTGCTCTGTCACCCAAACTGGAATGCAGTGGCACGATCATAGCTCAGTGCAACTTCAAACTGCTGGGCTCAAATGATCCTCCCACCTCAGCCTCCTGAGTAGCTAGGACTACAGGTGCATGCCACCATGCAGCTTAAATATATTCATCTTAATATCTCCACAGTAGCTCAGCTCTTTAACTTCCAGCACAACATCGTAGGTGAACTTGTGAATAGTGCCTGTAGATTAAAGAATATACAACTTGAACTTGCCTAGTTGTGGTGAAAATCTCAAGCATTAAGGCTTGCTGAAGATACTTGGAAAAACTAAAAGGATAATAAGAAAAAAACAAAGAAAAATTTACTGCTGATTTTATCTGTTTTAAGACTTAAGACTGAGATAGTGGCAAATAATTTCTCTATAAGCTGCTTCTCCCAGTTTTCCTAATTTATTTTGTCTTCCCTCAAAAGCCATTTTTACCTTTTGTTGCCTTTATTGACCTAGGAATCAAAAGCATACATGTTTGACTTAATCAAAAGGTACAGTGTGCTCAAGTTATCCAGAATCCTTAAATAAATCTGACATGACCATGTGGCAGAGCTTATTTAATTTTATCCTTTATCTATTTTCTAGTTACTTAATTGCCTTAAGATGTTTCTTAAATGTAACGGAATAAAACTTTAGAGTTGTATTATCATGGAAAATAGTCTTAAAGTTTTTCTTGTTCACATCAGGTTAATTAGTGCCATATTATTATAACCCTAAGAGGCCATGTTGGGGGCACAGGTTCAGATTAGACTAATATTTATTAAGTACCATCCAAGTGCCAGACATTTTACTAGGGGATTTTAATCAACTATATCTTAATAACATTATGTATGTATATTTAACCATCGCATAAATCTTGAGAGATAGCTGGCATTCATTCCAGGGACAAGGTCTGCTTTCTGCAGGTCACAGCTAGGAGTAATCTTAGCTGCCATTTATTTAGATCTATCCTGATACTGGACACTGTGTTTACAATTTTGCCTACATTGTGTTATTTAATCTGCACAGTAACCTTATGAGGTAGTTAGTTTCAAATCCAGTTTTACAAATGAGGGACATGTGGTCAAGAGGTGGGAAGTAACTACTCAAGATTATGCGGTGAGGGAGCTTAAGGGTACTGTGCTCAGAAGTTGCTGGGTCTAGAATTCAAGCCCAATCTTAGTACTCTCTTCTCCACATTGTATTAGGTTATACATAAAAGCAGGCAGCTATGGCCTTAGTGACCAATTGTTGCTTACACTTGACCTCACAGTCTCACGTGAGTTCGTACCTGTTCCTTATGGTACAGTTCCTGCTAATGTGTACAGCAGAGGAGCCTTGGGGTAGTTCCTGAGGCCGGGTCACTAGAAGATAAAGAGGGACAACCTTTAACAGTGCAATAGATATTCCCCTATGCAAGAGGTATGCCAACACTGACATGTGGATGTCACCTCCTTTTTTCTCTCACAGCTCCCACAACTGCAGCCATGCTTGATCCCCTTGTTCTTTCTCTAAATCTCTCATTAAACATAAAGAAGAAGTCAGCTTAAATGCCTAGTGTTCCATTATTGGAATGCTAAGCTGGTAGGAGTTATTTATATCCTACTGCTCAAGGTCATCGCCGAGGTCTGATTTTTCACACACAAAATAATTTTGGTATAAATAGGCTAAGAAGGAAAAGCCACAGATACATTTTAAAAGGTCTCTCACTTAGAATATTCATTCCCTCATTCCAGAAAATCAGCTAAAATCTGATACATGGGAAGGAGAAATGAGATATGAAAATCCAAGTATGGAAAACGATCAACCTGTGGAAGCTCCCTGAAAGCCAGTATGAAACAGAGATTGTCCCAGTGATAATTGGCTAAATCTAAATTAGCCAGATTCCCAGGGCAAAGGGTTTCTTTGCCTCATGAGCCAGGATGCTGAGCAAATGGGAGAGACAGTGTGGAGTATTTTAGTTTTCCCATTTGACTTTTCCAGAATCCTAATTAAGGAGATTGCAGATTCCATATATATGGATCATTCTGCAATTGGTTGCCAAAATATTTGCACCTGGATCCAAATGGTAACCAATGGTTCTTGTAGACCAAGCTTCCAATTGGGATTGATCATCATCTTTTCTGTGAGCCTAAAGAAATTTACTTTTAATCTTGTTTATGGAGTCTAACATACCCTGCCAGTATGCATTTATGAAAGTGCTTTTTAAATGTATTTATTTTCAAGTCTTTCTTCTGAAGCAGATGCTTATTAAAATAAGTAGAGAACGTGTTATATACTTTTTACTGTCCTTTTGATGCTGGTCTTTTGGGATTTTGAGAGCCAATGTGCTTTAATAGCTTGTCTTAGGGGAAAAAATTGAAATTCTAAAAGGAATTTAAATGAGCAGAATCGATGCTTATCCGAAACTTGAGAGCAGCTACTAACGGTTCAGATTACAATCCTGTTTTACTACACCCCTGGCCTTTATTATCCATCATTCATTTCATGAAGAAAGAGCCTTGACTATCTTTCCTCCTCAGTCTTTACTCCTTGTTTTTATGCAGAAAAGTGTGTTGCAAAAAGACCCTCAAACTCTCGTGACAAGAAGTTGATAAAATTGCATTAAAGAATCTAGCTCAAGAAGGGAAGCTTTCTCAACACCATCCAAATAGTATCTGTAATTTCACATATGCTGCTTTTCCTCAAAAGCTCAGACAGATCAGACATTTCAGGTCACGGTTGAGAGTCACATCATTGAACACTGGCAAGTACTATCTCACCTTGAATTCTGTGGCCACATAAATCACCTGATATTGATGGTTAGAAATGCTGCGTAGGAGAAGAAAGAATGCTGAAGGAGGTCTTGCTACCAACTCTGCTTCTGATAAACTGTAACCCTGGGGAAGTAACCTGGCATAGTAAGCTTCAGAGTCTCATCCAATATGAAATGGGTATAAAAGTATACCCATTATGTGCTCTAGAATGTTTTCAAATGAAGAAATACAATATAAGAAAATGTTCTTTCAGCTTTTTAGAACAACATAGTAATACAAACCTAGATTTTCTTAGTAACTATTCACTAACATCTTCCTTTTGAGAATGGATTCATTTGGCTTTATTGTTTAGGCCAAACATCATTTAGCCTATTTTTGTTTTTGTTTTTGTTTTTTTAACTTTCATTTAAGTTTGGGGTACATGTGCAGGTTTGTTCCATAGCTATATGTGTGTCATGGGGGATTGTTTTAAAGATTATTTCATCACCCAAGTATTAAGCCAAGTACCCATTAGTTGTTTTTCCTGATCCTCTTCCTCCTCCCACTCTCCACCATCTAATAGGCCCCACAGTGTGTTGTTCCCCTCTATGTGTCCATGTGCTCTCATTATTTAGCTCTCGTTCATAAGTGAGAACAGGGAGTATTTGGTTTTCTGTTCCTGCATTAGTTTGCTAGAATAATGGCCTCCAGTTCCATCCATGTCCCTGCAAAGGGCATGATCTCATTTCCTTTTATGGCTGCATAGTATTCCATGGTGTTATGTACCACCTTTTCTTTATCCAGTCTATCATTGATGGGCAGTTAAGTTTATTCTATGTTTTTGCTGTTGGGAATAGTGCTACAGTGAACATGGGTGTACGTGTGTCTTTATAATAGAACAATTTGTATTCCGTTGGGTATATACCCGGTGATGGGATGACTGGGTCAAATGTTATTTCTCTCTAGGTCTTTGAGGAATCGCCACACTGTCTTCCACAATGATTGAATTAATTTATACTCCCACCAACATTGTATAAGTGTTCCTTTTTCTCTACAATCTCACCAGCATCTGTTTTTTTTTTTTTTTTTTTTTGACATTTTAGTAATAGCCATTCTGACTTGTGTGAAGAGTATCTCATTGTGGTTTTGATTTGCATTTCTCTAATGATCATTGATGTTGAGCTTTTTTTTTTTCCTATGATTATTGGCTACATGTATGTCTTCTTTTGAAAAGTGTCTGTTCATGTCCTTAGCCCACTTTTTAATAAGGCTGTTTTTTTTTTTTCTTGTTTTTTGTTTTTCATTTTAGATACTGGATATTAGGCCTTTGTCAGATGCATAGTTTGCAAAAATATCCTTCCATACTGTAGGTTGTTTGTTTACTCTGTTGATAGTTTATTTTGCTGTTCAGAAACTCTTTAGTTTAATTAAATTCCATTTGTCAGTTTTTGCTTTTGTTGCAATTGCTTTTGGCATCTTTGTCATGAAATCATGTTCCATGCCTGTGTCCTGAATGGTATTATCTACGTTGTCTTCTAGGGTTTTTATAGTCTTGGGTTTTACATTTAAGTATTTAATCCATCTTGAGTTAATTTTTGTATATTGCATAAGGAAGAGGTCCAGTTTCAATTTTCTGCTTATAATCAGCCAGTTATCCCAGTACTATTTATTGATAGGGAATCCTTTCCCCCATTGCTTCTTTTTGTCAGGTTTGTTGAAGATCAGATAGTTGTAGATGTGCAGTCTTATTTCTGGATTCTCTATTCTGATCCATAGGTCTGTGTGTCAGTTTTTGTACCAGTACCATTCTGGTTTTGTTACTAGAGCCAGGTAGTATAGTTTGAAGTTGGGTAACATGATGCCTCCAGCCTTGTTCTTTTTGGCTATTCGGGCTCTCTTTTGGTTTCATATAAATTTTAAAATAGTTTTTTCTACTTACGTGAAGAATCTCAATGGTGGTTAAATAGGAATAACATTGAATATATAAATTACTAGGAGCAGTATAGCCATTTTAACAATATTGATTCTTCTTATCCATGAGCATAGGATGTTTTTCCATTGTTTGTGTCATTTCTGTTTTCTTTAGCAGTGGTTTGTGGTTCTCCTTGTAGAGATTGTTCATCTCCCTGGTTAGCTGTATTCCCTAGGCATTTATTCTTTTTTGTGGCAGTTGTGAATGGGAGTTTGTTCCTGATTGTTGTTAATATATAGGAATGCTAGTGATTTTTGCACATTGGTTTTGTATCCTGGGACTTTGCTGAACTTATTTATCAGCTTAAGAAGCTTTTGGGCTGAGACTGTGGGGTTTTCTAGATATGGGATCATGTTGTCTGCAAACAGGGATAGTTTGACTTCCTCTCTTCCTATTTGAATGCTCTTTATTTCTTTCTCTTGCTTGATTGCCCTGGCCAGGACTTCCAATACTATGTTGAATAGGAGTGGTGAGAGACGGTATCCTTGTCTTGTACAGATTTTCAAGGGGTTTTCAATGCTTCCAGGTTTTGCCCATTCAATATGATGTTGGCTGTGGGTTTGTCATATATGGCTGTTATTATTTTGAAGTATGTTCCTTCAATACTTAGTTTGTTGAGAGTTTTTTTTAACATGAATGGATGTTGAACTTTATCCAAAGCCTTTTCTGCATCTGTTGAGATAATCTTGTATTTTTTTCTTTAGTTCTGCTTATGTGATGAATCACATTTATTGATTTGCGTATGTTGAACCAACCTTGCATCCCAGGGATAAAGCCTACCTGATCATGGTGGATTAGCTTTTTGATGTGCTTCAGCCTATTTTAATTCCCTCTGTGATCTGTAATGAAACAGAGAGAATAAGAACACAGATAATATGCACATGTACTTCCTTTACTGCTGAAATAGAGAAACTCTGGCAACAGCTAGCTTTAGGTTAACAGTTTTACAATCTAAAGTCAAAAAGATCAGAGTGAATTCCAAAATTGACCAAAAGTAGGGCTCAAGCTAAATATTTTCTCTCTTTTAGTTTGTTTTTCTTGTTTCTTTTTTTCCCAATTTATCTGCTCTCATTCTCATTTTTAGTCATGAAATGCCCTCTTTTCTAACTTCCTTTATTGACAGTAAACAAATATTTTTGAGTTCCTGTTAAGAGCTACACTGGGTAGGTTTTAGGGAAAAACAGTGCACGAGATAAGCTTCTTCTGTTCCTCCCTTATGGATCTCATATTCTAACATCAGCTATCAAAACCTGCGTGTTTCTTCTTAAAGGTTTATATAGGCAGGACTTGAAGCATGGCAAGCTGAAAAGGCAAGCTAGTGGCTCAGAGGGACTGGAGTAGGGACCAAACAGTAGCTAGCAATTCAGATGTTTAATAAACTGTGGGACCCTAAACAAACAAACAAACAAATAAAAACCCTGATGTGTTGTTTTATATTTCTATAAATTAGGAATATGCTCTAATAGTTTATTTTATAATACCTAAAGCTTCACAAAATAGGAAAAAGGCTTATCTGATAAAGAAAAAATATTTTACTTATAGAATACTTTTTAAATAATACTGTTTTAATTTTCAGACACATAAAATTTTAAAAATGGAACAAAAGATTTCCAAGAGGAAGGCTGGTTTAATACATTAGGTTATTCTTCAAGTGCCATCTTAAACCTATAAATGATGCCAAATTGTATGAAAATAATTTTTAAAATTAGATTAAATATTGATCTCCATTATATTTATATTATTTAGTACTTTATTTTGTTTTCACACATGTTAAAAAGATAACCGTTCTCATACACTGTCAAAATTTCCCAAAACTATGAATTATTTAAGTCTTAATTAGTAAAGCTTCAATATGGGAGATTTTCCTGTACATTCTGAAGCCAGTGATTAACTTAATCAATTATGAACAGCCCTTGTTCCACTAGACAAAATATATTGAGTACCTTGTAGTATCAGGGAAGTTTCATTTATCTTTTTTTTTGAAACCTGAAACAAATTTTAATACCGTCTCTTTGAATTATTCATCATCATTTCTTATCAGATTAGAGCACAGCAGCTGTGTCCAAAATGCGTCCACAGCAGATGTGTCCAAATCTTTGTTTTATCTACGTGAAAGGTGAACCCATTTAAAATAAATAAAAATTCATTGTGCTCTTATGTTGTTATTAAAGACATTTTTACTGCCTAGTCCTGCTTTTAAAAATATCTAATTACGTATTTAAGGTCTTTTTCTGTTTTTGTTTTATAGTATAAAATAATTGTCTTTTGCTTACAGCTAATATCTCAATATCTAATGACACCACACTGGCCCCAGAGTATTCGCCAACTATTTCTTCTACTGACATGGTAAGTGACTTACTATTTTAAAATACCTTCACACTGACTGCGTATTGTATACTTGTTTATAATACTTATAATATATGATGTCTTCTACCATTCAGCAATTCTGGCATCAACACTTATGTAATAATTATTGACAGTGGAGGGATAGGAAAAAAAAAAACACTTTCCTTTGCTCTAGTCAGCACTTTTGGTTTTTTTTTTTTTTTTTGCCTTAAAAAAAGCTGAAGCCAATATTTACTTCTATAACACACTTTTTAAAACTTCTTAGGAATTTAACTGCCACATCACATTAATTGTAACCTCGAAATATTTTCACAAGGGAAAATGTGAGAAGTTGGAAAATGAGAGCGCAGTATCCTCTCTCTGTTTCTCGTATGGTTAAGAATTCTTACTAACCAAATGGTGCTGTGTTCTCTTCACTAAGAGTGATTGTAGCAGGACCTTTCCCCTGTCACTTAGAAAGGACTGTGCCTCTGTCACATGATATCCTTTCCCATGGCTTGTAACCAAGGATCTTTAGGAGACTGGAACTAAGCTTTAAAAATGAGCTGTTTTGCATGGAAGGTCACACACTGGAAGGAGGCTTTTGTGTTGGAGAAAAAGGGGAAAGTGCCGTTTCAGACTTCCAATTGTGCGCCTTCTATGCTGAACATGGAATCTTACCAAAGAATATCAATCTTTCAGTTATAAAGACAGAAGCCATAATACCTTGTATTGATAGAGTGCCCATCTCTCAGGAGACCCGGACATTTCTACAGATATTATGTAGTGAGTGCCCTAACATCCCTTTCAAAGATGATGTTTTGTATCTTTCCTGGGCAACTCTCATGTGACCCTCTTTTTTGTTTTTATATTCTGTGGCTCTCTTGATTGCTTTTTTTGCTGTTAAAGTCTTCTCTGGCTTTCCTCAAACCTTACCTCTCTATTTCTTCCATGTTTGATACTGTGTGTGTGAAAAAGTATGTGTATATGTTTTACCCCATGCATACAGAAAGGAGTTCAGCTTTCAGTCTTTCAGCTGGTCAGCCTATTGCCTAAAAGGTCTTGCCTAAATACAGGGAAAACTACCTCCTTCTAGATTTGAAAGAATTTTATTCACAATTCTTCTAGTAAAAATATAATTAATAAACTATAATTTAATAATATATATTTTAACTAAAATATAGTTAATAAAATATAATTAATAAAAACATAAGTTAATTTGTAATAAATATTAATGAAACACTGACTTCCACTGACTTAAAAAAAGAAATTATCTAACTTAATTCTTTTTGTAACTAATCAAGGGAATCATTAAAATTAATGAACTTTTAAGCCCTGTCTTTGGGCAAGTCCTGGCAGAGACTCCAGTAATTGATATGTATTAAAACAAAATGTTACAATAAGGTTCATGAAAAAAATGGAAGTTCTGATTGACTTCTAGTATGACTATGATAGAGACATAGAGGCATAATATCATTTCAACTTAGCTACTATTTATAGAGCACCTACTAGAGACCACATATGTTACACATATTCTCATCATTATAGACCTTAATATGTGCTATCACCATCAACATACACTACCAGGGTTAATTACTTCTATTTTATACATGAGAGAAACTGAAGCTTCAGAGGGTAAATCACCTTTCTTGCTTTAGGTCACATAGCCATGTATTCGTAGAACAAAGATTTGAACTGAAGTCTGGGTGGTTCCTAGACTGGTGCCATTTCTAGAATGCCATGATGCTTCAGTGTACACAAACGGCAATGTTTACCCTTCCAGTTCCTGTAGATGCCCCATATTCCAGGGCAGCAATCCCTTCGTGTGCATCAATTGCATACCTTAATTAAAATGTGAAAGAAGTTAGGGGAAAAAGTGTGTGTGTGTGTGTGTGTGTGGTCATGAAGGCCAACTTTTATCATTCGTTTATCCTTTTTCATTTATATCAATACCTATATTTATATGTTGTGTATACACACACATGTACACACACGGTAAATAACTCAGAAATGAGTTTTAAACAAATATGATTTATTACCATCAATCATAATGATCAATTATTGAGGTACCTACTAGGTGCCAGACTCTTCACAGTAATTGTCTATAATTCTCACAATCACCTGGTGAGTTACTAGATGTTACCTCTATTTTATAGATGAAACAGAGACTTAGAAAAGTTAACTGACCTTCCAAAGACCATATTACAAGTATATGGTAAAATGAGGATTTGAACTCAGGGTTTTCTGGCTCTAGAATCTGCCTTGTTTCTATTCTTTCAGGGAGCAGCATAGTGTTTCATGTAGAGGAACTTATAGATAGTGAGTTCTTGTGTCAGACCGCTTGGTTTCAGGTACTGGGCTCCACGACTTAACAGGCTGTGGAACCGTCTCAGTTGCCCATTTGCAACATTGGGATGGTAATAGTACTTATCTCAAAGGTACTGTAAGTGTCAACTTCATAGATAGGCAGAACTTAGCATAGTGGATGGCATGTAGTCATCTCTCAGTCAGTGTTAGGTATTGTTACTGTTCTTTCTAGGTATTATCATTTGATTAGGTCCTGCCGGCTCCATAACTCAGAAGTCTAATGGAGAGAGAAAATTGGGAATGCCATCTTCTGAGAGGCTACTGTGTCCTCTGTCTGCTTGGTCATGCTAGCTGGCTCTGTTATCCTGAACCTTTCCTAGGACACACAGTCATCAGGACTTAATTTTCCTTTTTTCATTTCAGCCATAATTAGATTGTGCGAGAAGGTACAGGAAAAGTGACATGCATCCCCTGGAGCCAGCAAGGCTTGCTCTCACAGGCCCTCAGTACATCTGTCAGAGGAAGGAAGGTCTTCTCCCTTCAGCTTCACTAGCATGAAGACAAGCTTTCTTTTTCATGGTGGTAGGGATGTGTTTCAGGGGAAAGGGCAGGAGAGAGGGGTATTAGAGTGTTTAGGATTAGAACTCTAGGATAACTATGTCTCAAGATAAAAAGGCAGGTTTTAAAATTTCCATTTATTGTTGGAATGGTGTCTTTATTTCTTCTTGCTTTCTCCAGTTTTTCTATCGATTTCTTACTGGGTATATCCCTTCAACTTGCAAACCAGATTCCTTAAAAGATTCCTGTAAACCTTTAAAACTAGCCACAGCTTGTTCACACTGTATCTAGATAATGAGCATTAATACCTGTTGGCTTACAGTTTCCAGCTCTCTGAGTGAGACACCAGATTTCAAAATCGAACGTCAGTTTCTTCTGAGGAGGTGATTGAAAGAATCAGTTAGTATTTTGTTTTTCACATCAGATTCCTTGTTTGTTTGTGTTTTTAATTGAGGCACACTTTAAAATACACAGTTTTGAAGTATTCATTGAAATGAGTTTTGATAGTTATAACCACCATCCATACAAGATACAGAACATTTCCATCATACCAGAAGGTCCCATGGACTGCTGTATTTTTTTTGATACCCCAGTTTTCTTTTTGGGGGATCTTTCTTTGCCCAAATACTCTGCCCCTCACCTTC
>NW_012106019.1:300855-302395 GCF_000951045.1 Mandrillus leucophaeus | reverse complement strand
GTTACAGATGAATTTTAAATAAATATTGAATAATTTTTAGTATAAATATGTCCTAAATGTTACATATGAAGCACTTATACTGAAAATACTATTTGTTGTTTACCTGAAATTCAAATGTAACTGGGCATCCTACATTTTACCCAGCAACTCTGAATTGAAAGTTTATTTTAATTTAATTTTGTCCTCCAGATAAAAAGAGTAGATAAATTGGTAGATATCTTCCTTGAACATGTCATATATTCCAGATGTGATGAGAGATTTCATTTGTTCAATCAACAGTGATTTCTTCGGTACCTAATGTATACCAAATGGAATTCTGCTAGTGTCTTGCTCTGCTCTTTTCTTTTCTTTTTTTTTTTTTCTTATTGATGCACAGTCCCTTTGGTCCTCAGGCACTATACCTTTATGATTTTTAGCTTTTATCCATCCTCAGTCCAAACAGTTACTAAGTCCTGGTTCATTTCTCTCTCTCTCTCTCTGCTTTCTCCACTCTTGCATTTCCCATCAATCTCTTTTCCTTTTCATCCCCATAATCAGATTATTTCTCATCCACTACAAACACCTCAAAAGTTTTTGCCAACCCCAAAGAACTTGTCTTAACCTTGCGATTTGCATATTCTAACCTATTCTTTTGTTACTGTATAATTCTTGAAAAAATAGTCTGTAATTGCTGTTGCAATTTTTTCACTCCCACACATTTCTCAGCTTATTGTACTTCTTTTACCCATCACTCTGATGACTTTTTCATAGTGTTTTGTGGTATCTTCACTTCCATTGTGGATACCCTAGATGTTTGACTCTCTTTTTTTCCTGCACATTTTTCCCTTGTAGTTTTATTGTCTTACTACTACAATGATCAGCTCTTTCCTGATGACTCCTAAGTAGATGTCTCTAAACTTGACATCTCTCCTAGATTCAGGTCTCAGACCCATTAGATATTTCTCTGAATATGTTCAAACTTACAACAGTGATTATTGAGGAAGCTACAATATAATTGTAACAAAACATTACAAGCATCATAAGGAAAACAGATAATGTGCTAAAAGAATCCTAACAGCCAGAAAGGACTTCTGAGATTATGTTCCCGTTTGTCTTGTTCTTTGTTTTCTTCAGAGACAGGATCTTGCTCTGCTGCCCAGGCTGGCATATAGCAGCACAATCATAGCTCACTGTAACATCAAACTCCTGGGCTCAAGTGATCCTCCTGCTTCAGTCTCCAGAGTAGCTAGGACCACAGGCATGCACCACTGAGCCTGGCTAATTAAAAAAAAAAAAAAATTAATGGAGATGAGGTCTTGCTATGTTGCCCAGGCTAGTCTCAAATTCCTGGTTTCAAGTGATCCTCCTGCCTTGAGTCCCCTAAATGCTGGGATTACAGATGTGAGCCACCGTGCCAGGACTGTCTTGTTCTTAAAGTTCTGATTTAACCATTTAAACAGTATGTATAGATTTTTGCATAGGAAATAAAGATCAAAACCATAGAGATGTGAGAATCACTTGTAAGGGCTAGAAGGCAGTAGCAGTGAGATGAGTTAAGGAT
>NW_012106019.1:295616-297760 GCF_000951045.1 Mandrillus leucophaeus | reverse complement strand
TCATTATAACGTTGATGAAAAAAGAGAAATGGATTCTCATGCTACTGCCTGTGTGGAGTTTGCATGTTCTCCTCATGTCTGCATGGGTTTCCACTAGGCACTCTGGTTTCCTTCCACATCCCAAACACATGCATATTAGGTTCACTGGCATGTCTTAATTTCCCGGTCAGACTGAGTGTGGGTGTGTGTGTGAGGGCACCCTGTGATGGGATAGTGTCCTGTCTAGGGATAGTTCCTGCTTTGCACCCTGAGCTGCAGGGATAGGCTCTGGCCACTCACAACCCTGACCTCGAATGATAATAATTACCTTAGTTATTTTTATTAATCTTTCTTAAATGTATGTATAGCTCACATTTATTTTAACATTTAATATTAGAAACGTTTTGATCCTTATTTTGAAGTTTGGTGATGTTTTTGTGACCAGGAATATGCCATAGAGACTTAACTCTTGTTTATAGTGATTAGCCTATGGTAAAATTGGTGCAGTTAAACATCATTTTGCTTCAAGTTGCAGTTTCCATGAACCTATTGATGACTTTGAGGATCTACTGTAATACAGAACCTTTAATTATTATTTTTATTATTATTACTTATTATACTACCCAGAGATACTGTTAATCATGGGACTAAGAACCTTCATGATGATTCTAGGAATTAACATTCATTTAATGGGAAATGAAATGTCATATTAATCTTCCTGTGCAAAGCATCCTTGTGATTTTCTCCCACCGAGAAAGTCAAGTATAAAAACCATTCTGTCCTTAAATCTCCTTGAAGATTACATGTTCCTACTTTTAAAAGTATTATGGAAAATTTTAAATATGCACTAAAATAGAATAATGCAGTAAAGCCTCATATACACATCACCTAGTCTCGATGGCTTTGAACATTTTGTTCATCCTGTCTCATATATCCCCCACTTTTTCCTTTAGGGAGGATGCTGTGGTCTTTTAAATTTTAAAATAAATCCTTTAGTATGCATTCTTTAAGAATTGTGAGCAGATCCACTCAGTATAACAGGGTAATTCACTTGAAAAAGATATTTCAAAAAATAGATTGAAATCCCTTTTCATGAGATTTACTGCAGTTAAGATCCTCAGCAACTTGATCTCATTTTCTTTAAACCTTTTCCCCCAGTACCCATTTACCTAAACAATCTGCTTAACGCATCTGGTCTATTCACTGTTAGATCCTCCGCAAAGGTGAGCATTCAGTAAGTCTTTAAAACGGAATGAAGCATTATATGTCCCCATATCAGCATCTTTGCTTATGGTGTCTCTCTCTCTCTAATACTTTACCTCTTTTTTTGCTGCCAGTGCAGAAAGAAATACACATCTAAAGTTTGTCACTTTTATTCCCTTTTGTTACAGTTTCGCTGTCCTTCTACTGTTACTCCTGCTGCCTTTTGAATATGGGAGTTCTGCAAAAACCCTTTTAGGGCTTAGTTTAAGTTTTGTTTTGTTTTTTTCTGTACTCAAGATGATTATTCCCTCTTCTGATCATCTGGTCTTCATTCCGCTCATTTAGATACTTTCCTTTACTGGCTTATATTATTAGTTAATATTTAAGTTAAATGCTTTATTTCTCTAGGGAAAGTTTTAAAAGTTGTTGTTTTATTTCTCTTTATCGCACTGGTAAAGGTTACATTAGTTCTTTCATGCACTTAGGTCCCAGTGCATTTTCTGTTTTCTTGTGGCCACATTTTTCTATTTTCTAGATGTGACTGTTACTCAAAATATTCTATATCTCATTGAAATAGTGTTGCCATATTTAGCAAACAAAAATAAAGCGTGCCCAGTTACAGATGAATTTTAAATAAATATTGAATAATTTTTAGTATAAATATGTCCTAAATGTTACATATGAAGCACTTATACTGAAAATACTATTTGTTGTTTACCTGAAATTCAAATGTAACTGGGCATCCTACATTTTACCCAGCAACTCTGAATTGAAAGTTTATTTTAATTTAATTTTGTCCTCCAGATAAAAAGAGTAGATAAATTGGTAGATATCTTCCTTGAACATGTCATATATTCCAGATGTGATGAGAGATTTCATTTGTTCAATCAACAGTGATTTCTTCGGTACCTAATGTATACCAAATGGAATTCTGCTAGTGTCTTGCTCTGCTCTTTTCTTTT
>NW_012106019.1:249352-294556 GCF_000951045.1 Mandrillus leucophaeus | reverse complement strand
TAGATTTTTGCATAGGAAATAAAGATCAAAACCATAGAGATGTGAGAATCACTTGTAAGGGCTAGAAGGCAGTAGCAGTGAGATGAGTTAAGGATCTCCTGCATTAAGACCAGAGGAGACAATAGTGGCTTGAACATCGGGGGTAGCAGTGGACATAGGTAAGTTTGTTTGTGAAATGAACCCTGCCTGAAGCTTTATGGAATTAGCCTTCACTGACATCGGTTTGTATGGAATAATAACATTGAAATAATACAGACAATATAGATGTATTTTCAGTGATATCTAAATAGAATTGTTTATTAGCTAGAGTTTAAGTTTTATGGGAGTAGAAAACTTTGTATTCTGAAATGCCAGATATGCTGAGATATATGCATGCCACCTACAGTTTTTATACCGAAGTCCTTAATGAAAGGTGGTATTTGGAGACTCAGGTTTCTGGATAATGATACAAAGAATCATTTGAGGCTTACAAAATACTGATCATTTGGCATTTTAAGTTGATGTAAGCAAGAAAATATGTCTGTCATTTCATGTACATCTGTGTAGTCTTCACCTCAACCTGAATCTCTGTAAGAAAATCAATAGAACTTCCTGTCAGGATTGCTTTAATGCAACTTATCTGTGGGCAACTCTAGTTATAGAGAAGAATTCTGCTGGTATTAAAGTGCTGAAGTAAAATTATGTTAAATTTTTGCTGACTTTAAAACAAAGAAACCTGTTACCTATTATGACTTCTAAACTTTAAATATATGGTGCTATAAATACCCATATGCAGAAATCTCGAAAGCAAAATAAGATATGATTAATCACCTTTCAGAAGCAAAGTTTGATAAAAGCAAGAATGCAGTTCAGCTGTTTACAAGTTGAAGCTTCTATAGGAAAAATATTTCAGGGAAAGATATATATTTTGTTTTTTATTGACTTATGTAAGCACTTTACCTTTTGAGCTCTATAAAAAATTTAACTCTTTCTGGCCAGAGATTCTTCCTTTATGACTATATTACCCATATCATGAGAATTCATTGAATAGTAAAAGACACTGATGATGTGTTTGGTGTGAGGTAGAACTCTTGTCTGCAAAGGACAGGAGAAATTTATCTTTACGCGTTTATTTGCAAGGTGTTTTCAAATAACTCTTCTGATAGCATATGATATATCCATTAGCCCTGGACCTAAGAGGAATAAGTTACGGGTATTTAGAATGTTTCTAAACTGAGACACCCAGTCCCTTCCACTCAACCACATTGACATACATTTAGATAGGTATGATTTTGAAAATCTCTCCTCAGGAAAGAGCCAGATTGTCACAGTATGCAAGAAAATGTTTTGTATAGCAAAAGAAACTTAATTAAAGGGTATTTAAGAAGATTCAAATATCAGTATAAGGGAGATCTGTGCAGAAATTTTATTAAGCAAGGGGATGAGCAACCAGGAGACTGCTCATCACATAAAATGTTCAGGCGGAGAATGAATGGTCATCTTTCAGGACTATTGAATACTAAGGATGAGAAATCTGATGAAATCATTCAAGTTTCCTCCAAACCCTGACATTTTAGAAAAAGTTTCTTAGGCTTAGAGGCCATTAACTTTTGGTTGACTAATAATTCAAGTAAGTCGGCTGTTATAGAAGCAGATTTAGATATAGGGATTTTGGGTGCATGTGACTTTGTTGAGACAGTGGTCTCAATAAAAACAGATTGAGAGGAACAGTATAAGACAGGGAAGGAGTGAAACAAGGATGTGGTTTCAGCTGAGTTTCGCTTCAGCCTGATCTCATGGGAGCTCTGGAGCATAAATTGTGCATAGGGTTGCTCTCACCTGGAGACAAAGAGAGTCTAGTTTTAAACCCTGGTTAGTACTGGTCAGTAATCGGCTATGAGAAGGCACTACACTGCAGGTGAGGTGGCTCTGAAATGGCTAATGGCTGTTCTCTAGAGAAGAAGACAGCTATGAATTAAGAGCAGCTAGTATTGAGAGCAGCTGGGGGATGGGTGTGCTGGCCCTATCTACTATGCTAGCAAAAGGATTCTCCTATGTATTAGAAACAAAAATAGAAACAGAAGTGAGTTGCTAGAGGGAAGCACAGCACTGACTCTGCAACAGCCATTCATGAAAACTGACCATATGTTTGAGGCCATGTAACACGGAGATGAATATTCCATACACAACTACATAGCCTTAAAGGCATCACAGCACATACCAAGAACAGGTGCTCATAATGCTGACCTAGAGTCAAGAAGAAAAAAATCTATACTTTATTAGAATATGCAATTGAAAAAGCAGGGACCATCCACATTTTTGCAGTTTAATTGCTTAAATCACCAGTCCCTAGTTATTTAGAAAAGAAACAGAATACTTGTGAAAGAGCTCGGTGAGTAGTTAACCTATTACAACTTTTAGAGCGTTAACCATAGGGCCATCAGGTAGACACATAAGAAGCTGTGCCTTACAAAGGTAAGTACTTTTTGAAAAAGAAAAGTGTTTTAGAGAGTCTTACATTTTGAGACTTAGAATATTAATGTGTCTCAGTTACTCTCAGGAAGGCATGCAGGAAAGAAGTACTTTGTGGTTTCTGTTGAACAAGTGGGCGATTTTAAGGCTGTTGCCCAAACTAGGTAACAAATTGCATCATTCTCATTGTATTTTCAATAATTGCCACCCTCTTGGCCCATCTTATCTGTTAGTCCATGGGCAACTCATCAAGTTTCACCCTCCAGTGCTCATTTTCAGACTGTTTTCTAGAAACTTTTAGTATAATTCCTATATAGCTCATCAAGTATCAAAGGCTGCTTTTTATATGTCATTGTTCTCTAGAAAAATTTTAATGTTTTTCTTCTTCAGTACCATAATACTACCTTTGACTGGGCATTTTTGTCGAAGAAGGAGTGTTTGAAACATGGAGGAAACCTCGTGGGGAACAACTGTAATTTTGTTCCTGATATTACACTCATGTCTTTTATCCTCTTCTTGGGAACCTACACCTCTTCCATGGCTCTGAAAAAATTCAAAACTAGTCCTTATTTTCCAACCACAGTAAGTACCTGAGCTTTAAATCATTTTCATTGGATTTACACTGTATCAACAATAATACAACTTTGCAAGGTTAAAAAGGCACCTATAATTCAACGTGTCCGATATAATTTTGTGCATTTTAAAAATTACACTTCAATCTTTGTTCATGTGCATACTTATTAACATAAGTCTAGTCAAGCTTTGGAAAACCTTCCAAGGACTTGCTCACATAATTCTGTCATATATCTCTCATAATTCTGAATGTGATGAAAGGAAAAAAAATGAGACGAATTATATCTAAAAATGCATGAGTGAAGAAAATACCTTTTACATTCATAGTGTTTAAGTACATAATCAAAAACTCTTCATGTTTATCAGGAATTTCCATGTTGTAGAATTTCTTCAGCAGCTGTACGTTTGAGTATTTTAGTACTTGAATTATGGGTTGTGAGAGTAAACTTAAATTGTGTTGTTACACAAGTATTGGTATAAGATATGACTGTCATATGAGCCAAACTTTCCTTTCTGTAATGATGAATGCCATAGTACAGAGAAACAGATAATTAAACTGGGTTGTGCAAACATCCTGTCTCCCATTAAAATGCCTGAGTGAGCTTAGTCAAAACTGTGGGTTCATGGAAATACTACAAGAAAAGACTAACATTTAGTTAATGGCATTTTGGTTTTTTGCTTGCAGAATCAAACTAAGATAATCCTTTGCTTTACAGTTCAGTTCTTAGTGTTTAGGACGTCAGTGTTTCTTAGGCAATCTTGATTACACCTGATTTATATCAGTGACCTGCTCTATACAGCTGACATCTCATGAAATAGCTCTTCCTGCATTATGTGTAAAAGGAATAGAAGCATTTTAAAATATGAGATGCACTTGATGAAATTCTTTTTTCCAGTTCCTAGGAAATGAAAATATATTTACTTTCACCTAGAAAATTTTTGACTCTCTGATTCTTCTTACAAAATTGAAAGTAAATGGAAGGGTTGATAATGAAATGTCTAGAAGTAGATAGCCCAAGGAATGAAAAATTTCCACAAAGTGAAATGTAGGAAGAAGCATTCAACATAGTCTGCTTAACATGGGCATTACAAGCTAGTGATCCACAGGCAGAAAGAATTCAACGCACAGCCATTCTTTGTTTAGCCCACAGTGTGTGTACATACCTGCGCACTCTCTCTCTCTGTCGCTCTCTCTTACTTAAGGCTTTTGGTAATAGCCTAACTATTAACTAACTATTGGTTTGCAAATAGTTACTATTTTCCCAATTCTTTATTGTTTAAGAATTGGCTATTTCACACATTCAGATTAATTGCCTGTTCTTAAAGACACTGGGAAATGTGCTTTCTTGATACACCTTTTCAATTGTATGAGTTTTGTGTAGAACAGATTCCTGGGTAAAAGTCTTTGAGAATAATTTTTTTTTTCTCTTGAGGTTTTTCCTTCTTAATTACTAATTTATTGGGCATCTTGGGTTTTGTTTGTTTATATTTTTGGCTTATACTTTGTAAATCATCACCACCTGCCAAAGTCTGATATAATTTAAGTATAGTGAGTGGAAAAGTGAAAAATTTGTGAAGCACTTATAAGTCATAATTGGCAAAATAAACTGGTTTCCACCTTGAGATGAATGGAGATCCTTTTCCTAAGTTTTAAAATCTTAATTGATCAACAATAATGTAAACTATATATTTCTGGAGTACAATGTGACATATGTATATGTTGTGGAATGATTAAAGCAAGCTAATTAACATATCCGTAACCTCACATACTTATCACTTTTGTGATGAGAACATTTTAAACCTACTCTTTTAGCAAGTTTAAAATATACAACACATTATTATTAGCTATAGTCATTATGCTGTGCAGTGGGTCTCAAAGACTTATTCCTCTTGTCTGATACTTTGTACCCTTTGACCAATATCCTCCCATTCCCTGCCTCCAGTAGGCACCATTATACTATCTACTTATATGAGTTTGATATTTTAGGTTTCACATGTAAGTGAGATCACATTTGTTTGTCATTCTGTTCTTGGCTAATTTCCCTTCACATAAGGTCCTCCAGGTTTATCCAAATTATTGCTAATGACAGAATTTCCTTTGTTTTAAGGTTGGATAGTATTCCATTGTTTATGTGTGCCACATTTTCTTTATTCATCTGTTGATGAACACTTAGGTTGATTCCATATCTTGGCTATTGTGAATAATGCTACAAAGAACATGAGAGTATTTATATCTCTTTGAGATCATAATTTCATTTCTTTTGGATATATACACAGAAGTAGGGTTGCTGGATCCTATAGTAGTTCTGGTTTTTATTTTTGGGGGAAACTTCCATAATGTTTTCTGCAATGACTGTTCTAATTTTCATTCCCACCAACAGTGTACAAGGGTTACCTTTTCTCCACAAAATCACCAACACTTACCTTTTGTCTTTTTGATAATAACCATCCTAACAGGTGTGAGGTCATATCTCATCGTGGATTTAATTTGTATTTCCTTGATACTTCATGATGTTGAGCATTTTTTCATATTTTTTTTGGCCATTTATGTGTTGTCTTTTGTAAAAACATCTATTCAGGTCCTCTGTCTATATATTAGGTGAGTTTTTTGTTTTCTTATTATGGAGTTGTTTGAGTTCCTTATATATTTTGGTTATTAACCCCTTATTGGATGTATGGTTTGCAAATATATTCTCCCATTCCACAGATTCTCTCTTCACTCTGCTGATTATTTTCTTTGCTGTTCAGTTTTAGTTTGATGCAATCCTGTTTGTCTATATTTGCTTTTGTTGTCAAAAAATAACCTTATGTTGAAGTATAATGTAAGGTTATTTGATGTTAACAATAATCTTTGCCCAGACTAATGTCATGGAGCTTTTCCTTTATGTTTTCTTTTAATAATTTTACAGTTTCAGGTCTTATATTTAAGTTTTTAATCCCTGGCTATTTTCTTTTTTTGTATTTTTAGTAGAGATGGGGTTTCACCATCTTGGCCAGGCTGGTCTTGAACTCCTGACCTTGTGATCCACTCACCTTGGCCTCCCAAAGTGCAGGGATTACAGGTGTGAGCCATCCTGCCTGGCCTTAATCCATTTGGAATTGATTGTTGTATATGGTATGAGATGAGGGTCTAATTTCATTCTTCTGCATTTGGATATCTAGTTCTAACAACATTTATTGAAGAGACGGCTGTTACCCCATTGTGTGTTCTTGGCATCTTTGTTGAAAATCAGTTGGCCACAAATGCATGGATTTATTCCTAGACTCTATTCTATCCCATTGGTCTACATGTCTGTTTTTCTACCACTACCATGCTGTTTTGATTGCTAGAGTTTTGTAGTAGATTTTGAAATAAGATAGTGTGATACTTCCAGCTTTCTTCCTTTTGCTCAAGATTGGTTTGGCTATTTGGGGTCTTTTGTGATTTGATACAAATTTAGGATTACTTTTTCTATTTCTGTAAAACATATCATTGGAATTTGGATAGGGTTTGCTTTGAATCAGTAGATTGCTTTGGTAGTATGGACTTTTTAATAATACCAGTTCTTCAAATTCATGAATACAGGATATCTTTCCATTTACTCCTGTCTTCTTCAGTATCTTTCATCAATTCTTTATAATTTTCAAAGCATAGCACATTCACCTCCCTGGTTAAATTTATTCTTAAGTATTTTATTCTTTTGTAGCTATTGTAAGTGGGACTGTGATTTTTTTTTTTTCAGATAGGTTGTTGTTGGTCTATAGAAACTCTGCTGAATTGTATGTTGATTTTATATTCTGCAACTTTACTTAATTTTTTATTACTTTAAAAATATTTTTTGGTGGAGTCTTTACATAAGATCATGTTGTCTGCTAACAGAGACAATTTAACTTCTTCCTTTCCTTCCTTTCATAGGTTGTATGTGTCTAGGAATTTACCCATTTCTTCTCGGTTATTTAGTTTGTTGTTGTATAATGGTTCATAAATATCTCTTAGAGTTTTTTTTTTGTATTTCCTTGTTATCAGGTGTAATGTCTCTTTTTAATCACTGACTTTATTTATTTCAGTCTTCTTTTTTTTTAGCCTAGCTATTGGATTGTTGGTTTTGCTTATCATTATTTATTTATTTATATTTTTAATTAAATTATTAATTAATTATTTTTTGTGTGTGTTTGAGATGGAGTCTTGCTCTGTCACCCAGGCTGGAGCGCAGTGGCACCATCTCAGCTCACTGCAACCTCTGCCTCCCAGGTTCAAATGATTCTCCTGCCTCAGCCTCCCAGGCAGCTGGGACTACAGGGGCATGCCACCACACCTGGCTAAGTTTTTGTATTTTTAGTAAAGATGGGGTTTTACCATGTTAGCCAGATGGTCTCGATCTCCTGACCTCGTGTTCCCCCCGCCTTGGCCTCTCAAAGTGCTGGGATTACAGGCATAAGCCACCACGCCCAGGCTATTTTATTTTTGAGATGGAGTCTTGCTCTGTTGCCCAGGCTAGAGAGCAGTGGAGCCATCTCAGCTCACTGTAACCTCAGCCTCCTGGGTTCAAGGGATTCTCGTGCCTCAGCCTCCTGAGTAACTGGGATTACAGGCCTGTGCCACCGCACCCAACTAATTTTTGTATTTTTTGTGGAGATGGGGTTTCGCCATGTTGAACAGACTCATTTTGAACTCTTGACCTCAAGTAATCCACCCGCCTCGGCCTCCCACAGTGCTGGGGTTACTGATGTGAGCCACTGCACCCTGGCTGATTTTGTTTATCTTTAAAGAAACCCCAACTTTTAGTTTTGTTGATTTTTTTTTATTTGTCTTAGTCTTTCTTCTTTGAGTCTTATTATTTCCTTCTTTCTGACAGTTTTGAGTTTAGTTTGTTTTTGTCTTTCTAGCTCCTTGACATGTTTCCTTAGGCTGTTTATTAGAAATCTTCTTTTGATGTAGTCATTTATTGCTATAAATTTAACTCTTAGAACTGCTTTTGTTGTGTCCCATGGGTTTTGGTATGATATATATCCATTCTCATTTTTCTCAAATTTATTAATTTCATTTTTAATGTGTTCACTTACACATTGGTTATTTAGTAGCATACATATTCAGGAGCATAAACTTCCATGTGTTTGTAAAGGTTTCAAAGTTTTCCTTATTGTTAATTTATAGTTTTATATCATTGTGGTCAGAAAAGATACTTGATATGACCTCTGTTTTCTTAAATTTTCTAAGACTAGTTTTATAGCCTAGCATATGATCTATCCTGGAGAATGTTACGTATGCAATTGAGAAGAATGTGTATTCTGTAGCAGTTGGATGGAATATTCTGCAAAGGTCTGTTAGGTCCATTTGATGTATGGTGCAACTGAAGTCCAACGTTCCTTGTTGATTTTCTGTATAGATGATCTGTCCGTTGTTGAAAATGGGGTATTAAAATTTACTATTATTGTATTGTCTTCTGTTTCTCCCTTTAGATCTAATAATAATTTTTACTTTATATATTTGTGTACTCTGTGATTAGGTGCATATAGATTTATAATTGTTTTATCTTCTTGTGGAATTGATTCTTTTATTATTATATAATGACCTTCTTTGTCACTTTTTACAGTTTTTGACTTAAAGTATATTTTATATGGATACCTCTGCTCACTTTTGGTTTCCATTTGCGTGCAGTATCTTTTTCCATCCTTTCATTTGCAGTCTGTTTGTCCTTAATAAGTGAGGGGATCTCTAGTAGGCAAACTATAGTTTGATCTTTTTTTTTTTTTTCATCCATTCATTCCCTCTGTATCTTTTCAATGGAGAACTTAAGTCATTTACATTCAAGGTTTTTATTGATAAGTAAGGACTTACTCCTATCATTTTGTTAATTGTACTTTGATTATTTTAATATCCTTTGTTCTTTTCTTCCTCTCTTGTTGTTTACCTCTGTGGTTTGGTGTTAAGCTTTGTTTCTTTTCCCTTTCTCATGTGTTTATCTGCTGTAATTTCTATCTTTGTGGTTGCCATGGGGCTAACATAATGAGTCTTGTAATTATAATACTCTATTTTAAGCTGATAACAACTTAACTTTGGTCACGTTAAAATACTTTAGACTTTTTTGCTCCCTCCCACAATTTATATGTTTGTTACCTTAATTTACTTTCTTATCTACTGTGTGTTTCTTAGTCGCTAATTATGGCTTTTCTTGTTTTTGACCATTTTAAGTTTAACCCTTCATGCTAGAGATTGAAAGATTTATGTAGCACCATTAAAATTCTGCATTTGATTATGAATTTACCTCTACTGGTGAGTTTTATATTTTCATGATTAATAAATATGACCCTTTTGTTTACAGTTGTAGCTCTTAAGCACTTTTTATAAGGCTGATCTAGCAATAATGAATTCCCTCAGCTTTTGCTTGTCTGGAAAGATCTTTATTATAGCTTTGCTGGATGTGGTATTGGCTAACAGTTGGTTTTTGTTTCCACGCTTTGAGTATATTATCCCTTCTTTCCTGACTGGCAAGATTTCTGCTGAGAAATCTGCTAATTGTCTAATAGAGATTCTCTTATATGTGACTTGATGCTTTTCTCTTGCAGCTTATAGAATTCTTTTTTTTTGTCTTTAGCTTTTGACAGTTTGAGTATTAATATGCCTTGGAGAACATCGTTTAGGGCTCAGTCCACTTGGGAACTTTTGAGCTTCTTGGATCAGGATGTCTGTGTTTCTCCCAAGACCTTGAAGTTTTCAGTCATTATTTTGTTTAATAGGTTATCTGTTATTTTATTTGTCTCTTCTCTCACTTTCGCACATATAATGCAAAGATTTATTCACTTAATTCTTATTTATTTTTTCCTCTGACTTGACGGGGTTAATTCAAAACATGTCTTCAAGTACAGGAACTCTTTCATCTTCTTGATCTAGTCTGTTCTTGATGCTCTCATTTGTACTTTTTTCTTTCTTTCACTGAATTCTTCATCTCCAAGATTTCCATTTGATTCTTTCTTATGGTATCTTTCACTTTTTTGAATTTTTCATTCAGATCATGAATTATTTTTCCAGATTCACTGAATTGTTTGTATTTTGTAGTATTTCTCTGAGTTTCTTTAAGATCATTATTTTGAATATATTTTGATCTATTTTATAAATATTCTTTTTTTGGACCTCCTACTGAAGACTGTGTTTCATGGGGGGGGTGTTATTATTATTTTTCTTTTTCATCTTTGCTTTTTTGGTATTTTTAAAATATCCAACCTTTATTTTAATTCAGGGTACATGTGCAGGGTGTGCAGGTTTGTTACATAGGTAAATTTGTGCCGTGGTGGTTTGCTGCACAGATTATTCCATCACCCAAATGTTAAGCCCAGCATCCACTAGCTTTTCTTCCTGATTCTCTCCCTCTTCCCACCTCCCCCTCCCAACAGACCCTAGACTGTGTTTTTTTTTCTGAATGTATCTGTATGTTCTCATCATTTCACTCACACTTATAAGTGAACACATGTGGTATTTGGTTTTCTGTTCCTGCATTAGTTTGCTAAGGATAAATTGCCCCTAGCTCCATCCATGTCCCTTTTTGTAGTTGCATAGTATTTCATGTTGTATATGTACCACATTGTCTTTATCCAGTCTATCTCTGATGGGCTTTTAGGTTGTTTCCCTGCCTTTGATATTGTGAATAGTGCTGCAATGAATATAGGTATGCTTGTGTCTTTATAATTGAACAATTTATATTCCTTTGGGTATATATACCCAAAGGCTTTTTCTCCACAACCTTGCCAGCATCTGTTATTTTTTGACTTTTTAATAATAGCCATTCTGACTGGTGTGAGACAGTATCTCATTGCAGTTTTGATTTGCATTTCTGTAATGATTAGTGATGTTGAGGGTTTTTTTCTTCATATGTTTGCTGGCCACATGTATGTCTTGTTTTGAGAAGTATCTTTTCATGTCCTTTGCCCACTTTTTAATGGGATTTTTTGTTTTTTTCTTGTAAATTTGTTTAAGTTCCTTATAGATGCTGGATATTAGACCTTTGTCCAATACACAGTTTGCAAAAATTTTCTTCCACTCTGTAGGTTGTCTGTTTACAATGATGACCATTTCTTTTGCTGTGCAGAAACTTTTTAGTTTGATTAGATTCTGTTTGTTAATTTTTGCTTTTGTTGCAATTGCTTTTGTCATCTTTATCATGAAATATTTTCCCATGCCTATGTCCTGAATGGTATTGTCTAGATTTTCTTCTAGGGTTTTTATGGTTTTGGGTTTTACAATTAAGTATTTAATCGATCTTGAGTTAATTTTTGTATATGGTGTAAGGAAGAGGTCAAGTTTCAGTTTTCTACAAACAGCTACCCAGTTCTCTTGGCACTATTTATTAAATAGGGAATTCTTTCCCCATTGTTTGTTTTTGTCAGGTTTGTCAAAGATCAAATGGTTGTAGGTGTGTGGTCTTATTTCTTGATTTTCTATTCAGTTCCTTTGGTCTGTGTGTCTGTTTTTGTACCAGTACCATGCTGTTTGGTTTCTGTAGCCCTGTAGTTTGAAGTCAGGTAGCATGATGCCTCCAGTATTGTTCTTTTTGCTTAGGATTGCCTTGGCTATTTGCATTCTTTTTTGGTTTCATATGAATTTTAAAATAGTTTTTTTCTTATTCTGTGAATAATATGAATAGTATTTTACTTGGAATAGCATTGGCTCTTCAAATTGCTTTGGGCAGTATGGCCATTTTAATATTTTAACATATTGATTCTTCCTATTCATGAGCATGGAATGTTTTTCCATTTGTTTGTGTCATCTCTGATATCCTTGAGTGGTGGTTTGTAGTTCTCATTGAAGAGGTCCTTCACTTCCGTCATTAACTGTATTCCTAGGTATTTTATTCTTTTTGTGCCAGTTGTGAATGGGAGTTCATTTGTGATTTGACTTTTGACTTGCTTGTTGTTGGTTTAAACTAATGCTAGTGAGTTTTGCACATTGATTTAGTATCCTGAGACTTTGCTGAAGTTGCTTAGCAGCCCAAGAACCTTTGTCGCTGAGTTGATGGGGTTTTCTAGATATAGTTTGGTGTAATCTGCAAACTAGGTAGTTTGACTCCCAGTTTGAAAAACGCATTTCAGGATATCATCCAGGAGAACTTTCCCAACCTAACTAGACAGGCCAATATTCAAATTTTGGAAACACAGAGAACCTCAGCAGGATACTTCACAAGAAGATCATCCACAAGACATGTAATCATCAGATTCTCCAAGGTTGAAATGAAAGAAAAAATGTTTAGGGTAACTAGAGAGAAAGGCTAGATCACCTACAAAGGGAATCCCATGAGACCAACAGTGGGGCTCTCAGTGGAAATCCTATAAGCTGGAAGAGATTGGAGGCCAATATTTAACATTCTTAAAGAAAATAAAATCGAACCCAGAATTTCATATCTTGACAAACTAAGCTTCATAAGCAAAGGAGAAATCAAATTATTTTCAGACAAGCAAAAACAAGGAAATTCATTATGACCATACCTGCTTTACAAGAGCTCTTGAAGGAAGCACTAAATATGGAAAGGAAAAACCATTACCAGCCACTACAAAAACACACTGAAGTACACAGACCAGGGACACCATAAGGTGACCACATAAACAAGTCTGCAAAATAACCAGCTAATATCAGGATGACAGGATCAAATCCATACATAACAATTCTAACCTTACATGTAAATGGGCTAAATGCCCCAATTAAAAGACACAGAGTGGAAAGCTGCATAACGAACCAAGACTCATTTGTATTCTGTCTTCAAGAGACCAATCTCACGTGCAAAGACACACGTAGGCTTAAAATAAAAAGTTGGAGGAAAATTTACCAAACAAATGGAAAACAGAAAAAAAGCATGGGTTGCAATCCTAGTTTCTGACAAAACAGATTTCAAACCAGCAAAGATGGAAAAAGACAAAGGGTATTATATAATGGTAAAGGGTTCAATTCAACTAGAAGAACTAACCGTACTAAATAGAAATGCATCCAATAAGGAAGCACCAAGATCTATAAAGCAAGTTCTTAGAGACCTTCAAAGCAACTTAGACTCCCACACAATAATGGTGCAAGATTTTAATACCCCACTGACAATATTACACATATCATCAAGAGAGAAAATTAACAAAAGTATTCAAGACCTGAACTCAGCTCTGCATCGGGTAGACTTGATAGATATCTACAGAACTCTGCCTGAAAACAACAGAATATACTTTCTTCTCATCACCACATAGCAGTTTAAAATTGATCACATAATCGGCAGTTAACATTCCTCAGCAGATGCAAAAGAACTGAAATCATAACAAACAGTCTCTGGGACCACAGCATAATCAAATTAGAACTCAGGATTAAGAAATTCACTCAATAACCATAAAATTTCATGGAAGTTGAACAACTTGCTCCTGAATGACTTTTAGGCAAATAATGAAATTAAGGCACAAATCAGGAAGTTCTTTGAAACTAATCAGAACAGACAATGTACCAGAATCACTAGGATGTAGCTAAAACAGTGTTAAGAGGGAACTTTATAGCACTAAAAGCCCACATCAAAAAGCTAGACAGATCTCAAGTTAAGAAACTAACATCACAGCTAAAAGAACTGGAAAATCAAGAGCAAATAAACCCAAAAGCTAGCAGAAGACAAGAAATAACCAAGATCAGAGCTGAACTGAATGAGATAGAGACATGAAAAACCCTTCAAAAGATCAATGAATCCAGGAGCTGGTTTTTTGAAAAAATTAGTAAAAGAGATAGGCCACTAGCTAGACTAATAAAGAAGATAAGAGAGAAGACTCAAATAAACACAAGCAGAAATGATAAAGGGGGATATCCCTACTGACCCCACAAAAATACAAGCAACCATTAGAGAATATTATAATGGTGTTTATAATATAAATACCTCTATGCACATACTCTAGGAAATGTAGAACAAATGGATAAATTCCTGGACACATCCACCTTCCCAGGACTGAACTAGGAAGAAGTTGAATCCCTGAATAGACCAATAATGAGTCCTGGAATTAAGGCGGTAGTAAATAGTCCAATAACCCAAAAAAGACCAGGACTAGATGGATTCACAGCTGAATTCTACCAGATGTACAAAGAAGAGCTGGTATCATTTCTACTGAAACTATTCCATAAATTAAAAGGACGGACTTCTCCCTAATTCACTGTATGAATCCAGCATCATTCTGACACCAAAACCTGGCAGAGATAGAACAAAAAATGAGAAGTTTAGCCAGTATGCTTGATGAACATTGATGCAAAAATCCTCAACAAAATGCTGGCAAACCAAATCCAGCAGCACATCAAGCTTATCCACCACGATCAGGTACTCTTCATCTCTGGGATGCAAAGTTGGTTCAATATATACTAATCAAGAAATGTGATTCATCACATAACCAGAACTAAGGAAAAAACCATGTGATTATCTCAATAGATGCAGAAAAGGCCTTTGATAAAATTCAGCATTCGTTTATGTTAAAAATTCTCAAACTAGTTATTAAAGGAAGATACTTCAAAATAATGAGAGCCATGTATGACAAACCCACAGCCAATATTATACTGAATGGGCAAAGACTGTAAGCATTCTCCTTGAAAACCACTATAAGACAAGGATGCCGTCTCTCACCATTCTTATTCAACATAGTATTAGAAGTTCTGGCCAGGGCAATCAGGCAAGAGAAAGAAATAAATGCTATTCAAATAGGAAGAGAGGAAGTCAAACCAGCCTTTTTGTATTTCTTGTGTCTCTATGTTGATATCTACACATCTAGCAAAATAGTCATTTTTTAAAAATTCATGGAGTATCTTTCGTAGAGAGGGATTTTTTTTTTTTTTCTGTAGATGGGTCTTAGGGTTGTCTTTTGGTATAGTATATTGGCTTTGGTTCTGGGTAGGCTCAGTAGCATGATTGCCATACATTTTCTTCAGCTTAATTTTTGTCAGCAATCTGTGATTGCCTTAGTGGCCTACTTCATGGGCGTTTGTGATGGTGGTAGTGTGGTTTTGCTAGGCTCTTTAGAATGCCTGGGCCAGTTTCGGAGCTGGGAACATTTGTGCATGGTGGGCCAGCAGACTGTGTGGCGGGCAACCTGGGGTTTGGGGACCAGCAGTGTCACCAGGTAGCCTCTTGGGTAAGGTGCATGGCAGACTGGCTGGGTGTTCAGTGACTTTTCTGCTTTGCAGGTCCACCTGTTCCTCATGGGTGAGGATGCCCCATGGGTTTGAACAGTGGGTTCTCAGTCATAGTGTTGATTCTATGCTTTGTGCACCTGGGATTGTGGTGCTGGAGGCACGTGTGTAAACATGGTGAAATGAGGGTGGGGCCTCAAGGGTGGAGAGAGGCAGCAGCTTCTGGCTCCTAGGACAGGATACCATCTAACAGTCCAGTTTAAAGATGGTGTCATGCCATAGCACCTTGCTTGCAGGGTAGAGTATATACAACCTGAGCACCTACTCTGGGGCAATGCAGCAGTGTAAAATTCTAGAAACTCCCTAATCTGGGTTTTGGACCTGTAAGGACTGGGGACTCTCCTGTAGCAAGGACTTCTGGTATCTCTGGTAGCTATGGGGATTTCTGGGGGCCTCCAGTTTATCTTTTTGTCATAATAATAAGTCTTCCCTGATTCTGAGCCAATCCCAGCAAGCAGATAGTGTGACAGAAGCAGAAGGATGCCGTTTCCTTTCTCTATCCTGGGCTTTCACACTCCACAGGGAGTGTGGATCTCTGGATCTCTCCCAACATAATTTCTGTCACTCTAATGTAAATGTAATTATTTATTTGCTATTTTGGTCCCTTTGCGTGGAGTGGATGAGCGCCAGGCAACTCTAGTCGGCCATCTTAATGATGTCTGAAATGAAAATTTTTATGTCTTCTTGTTAATTTATCCCTTTATCATTATATAATGACCTTCTTTGTCTTGTGTTTTTACTTACAATTTATTTTATCTGATGCAAGTACAGACATCCTTGTTTTCTCTTGGTTGCATCTTTTCAGTTTTAAACTGTGTGTGTCCTCAGAGGTGAAATGAGTCTCTTTTAGGCAGTGTATAGTTGGATCTTTAAAAAAATATCCATTCAACCATTCTGTGTCTTTTTAGTGGAGAATTTAACCCATTTACATTCAAGGTAATTTTTATAGGTACAGACTTTCTACTACCATTTTGTTAATTATTTTCTGGTTAATTTGTAGATTCTTTGTTCTTCCCTTCCTCTTTTGTTGTTTTCCTTTGTGATTAGATAATTTTCTCCAGTGTGTTTTGATTTGTTACCTTTTATCTTTTTTGTGTCTTCTAGAGATTTTTGCTTTGTGGTTACCATGAGGCTTACATAAAGCATCTTACAATTATAACAGGCTATTTTCAGATGATAACAACTTACCTTTTATTGCATAAAACAACTTTGCACTTTTACTTTACATCTCCCCCAACACTTTTTTTACGTTTTGGATTTCATAATGTATAACTTTTAATGTTATATATCCCTGAACAAATTATTATAGCAATTTTCATTTTAAATAGTTTTGTCTTTATTTTTATATATGTGTGTATATATATATATGGCATAAATATATACCATATAAAATATATACTATATACACTTTTTTTATGTTTCGGATTTCACAATGTATAACTTTTAATGTTATATATCCCTGAACAAATTATTATAGCAATTATCATTTTAAACAGTTTTAAATACATATATATGGTATATATTTATACCAAATATACAAGTAATTTGCACACCAGAATTACAATATTAATTTTCTGAACTTAACTATACACTTACTTTTACCGGTGAGTTTTATTCTTTCAAGTGTTTTTCAGTTACTAATTAGAATCCTCTTCTTTTGCCTTGAAGAATTCTCTTTAGCGTTTCTTATAATACAGGTCTGGTGGGAGTGAACTTGCTCAGCATTTATTTGTCTGAGAAAGTGTCTCTCCTTCATTTTTGGAGGATAGATGGTATTCTTTTTTGGCAATTTTTTTCCCATTATTCTCTTTTTTTTGTTTTATTTTGGAGATTCATCTTTTAGTTTTCATTTTTTAAAAGTGTCTTTGGTATTTATTAGAATGTAAATGAAACTAAGTGCTAATTTTCTCTAAACTTAAAATTACAACTTTGATCTGGGCCTTTGATACTTTTGCTCTATTTTATTTTATTTATCTGCACAAATTTATGGGGTATGTGTGAGATTTTGTTATATGTATATAACAAAAGGTTATAAGGGTATTAAGGGTATCTATCACCCATTTTCAGTACATTTTTGTTGAGTATAGTCACTGTAACCTTTTATCAAACATTGACTTTGTTCCTTCTGTCTGTATCATTATAACTATAACCAAATTTATCCTCTACCCTATCCCTATCACCCTTCCCAGATTCTGTTAACTGTCTTTCCACTCCCTACTTCAATGTGATCAAATTTTTTAGCTCCCACATATGAGTGATAACATGCACTATATGTCTTTCTGTGCCTGATTTACTTCATTTAACACAATGACCTTCAGTTTTATTCATGTTGCTGCAAATGACATTATTTGATTCTTTTTATGGCTACATAGTTTTTCATTATATATGTATGTCACATTTTCTTTATCCATTTATCTGTTGATGGACACATAGGTTGATCCCATACCTTTGCTATTGTGAATGGTGCTGCGGTAAACAAGAGAGTGCAGGTATCCTATCCCTTTGATATAGTGATTTCCCTTCCTTTGGGTAGACTCCCAGTACTGTGTTTGCTGGATCAAATGTTGAGGTTTTTGAGAAATCTCACTACTGTTTTCCATAGTGACTGTGGTAGTTTACATTTCTACCAACTATATAAAAAATTTCCTCTTTCTCTGCATCCTTGTCAACATCTTATTTTTGGTCTTTTTAGTAATAGCCACTCTGACTGGGGTAAGATGACATCTCATTGTAGTTTTGATTTACATTTCTCTGATGATTAGTAATGCTGAGCATTTTTTCATATACCTGTTGGCTGTTACTCTGTCTTCTTTTGAGAAATGTCTATTTGTGTCCTTTGCCCACTTTTAAATGGAACTATTTGTTTTTCTTTTCTTGAGTTGTTTAAGTACCTTGTGTATTCTAAAGTTAGTCCCTTGTTGGATGAATAATTTGCAAATATATTCTCCCATTCCATAGGTTGTCTCTTCATTCTGTAGATTATTTCTTTTGTTGTGCAGCAGCTATTTGGTTTAAATCCCACTTGTCTATTTTTGTTTGATTGACGGTGAATTTCAGATCTTAATCATAAATTAATTGTCTACACCATGTCCAGGAGAGATTTCCCTCGGTTTTCTTCCCGTATTTTTACGGTTTTGGGTCTTACATATAAGTCTTTAATCAATATTGAGTTGATGTTTATATATGGTGAGGTGGGAGTCCGGTTGTATTCTTCTGGATGTGGGTATCCGATTTTCCCAGCACCACTTATCAAAGAGGGTATACTTTACCCAGTGTAAGTTCTTGTCAGTGTTTGTTGATCTTGAGGATCAGTTAGCTGTAAGTGTATCTTTATTTCTGGATTATCTACTCTGTTCCGTTGGTCTACGTGTCTGTTTTTATAGCAATACTATACTGATGTGGTTACTATAGCATTGTAATATATCTTGAAGTCAGCTGATGTGATGCCTCGAGCTTTGTTCTTTTTGCTGCTCAGGATTACTTTGGCTATTCAGGCTTCTTTTTGGTTCTATATGAGTTTTATTAAATAGGATTTTTTTCTAATTCTGTGAAGCTGGCAGTATTTTGAAACAGATCGCATTGAATCTGCAGACTGCTTTGTACATTATCGTCATATTAATGGTATTAATGCTTCTGATCCATGAGTGTGGGAAGTTTTTCTATTTGTAGCCTCTCTTCATTGCATCAGTGTTGTGCAGTTTCTTTCTAGAGATGTTTCACCCCCTTGGTTACATTTATTCCTAGGTATTTTATTTTATTGTATTGTATCTCTTGTAAATGCAGTTACCTTTTAAATTATTTTCTTGGTTAGATCATGATGTATAGAAATGCTACTGGGTCGTGTATGTTGATTTTTGTATCCTGCAACTGCACTAATTTTTTAAATCACATCTAAGAGAGTTTTGGCAGAATTTTTTGGGTTTTATTAGATGTAAGACTGTATCATCAGCAAAGAGGCACAATTTAACTTCCCCTTTTCCAATTTGGACGTCTTTTATTTCTTTCTCTAACCTGGTTGCTTCAGTTAGGACTTCCAGACTGTGTTGAATAGGAGTTGTGAAAGTGGATATCCTTGTCTTTTTCCAGTTCTTAGAGGAAGGGCTTTCAACTTGTCCTCATTCAGTATGACATTAGTGGTGGGTTTGTTGTACAGGGCCTTTATTATTTTGAGGTAGATATGTTCCTTCTATTCCTAGTTTATTCAGTTTTTATCATGAAAGGATGTTGAATTTTATCATATAGATTTTCTGCATTGATTGAGATGACAGTATGATTTTTGTTCTTTATACTGTTGATGTGATGCCACATTTATTGATTTGCATTTATTGTGCTGAGCTATCGCTGCATCCCTGGGATAAATCCGACTTAATTGTGATGTATTATCTTGTAGATGTACTGTTGGATTGGGGTTACTGGTATTTTGTTCGGAATTTCTGCATCTGTGCTTATCAGACATATTGACCTGTGTTTGTCTTTTTTTCTATTCTTGTCTGTTTTTGATATCAGGGTGATATTAGCCTCATAGAAAGTATTAGGGAGATGATATGGTTTGGATTTGTGTCCCCACCCATATCTCATGTCAAATTGTAATCTCCACTGTCAGAGGTGGGGCTTGGTGGGAGGTGACTGGATTATGGGAGCAGATTTCCCCCTTGCTGCTCTCATGATACTGAGATCTCACAAGATCTGGTTATTTAAAAATGTGTGGAACCTCCCTCTTCACCCTATTCCTCCTGCTCCAGCCATGTAGGACATGTCTGCTTCCCCTTCGCCTTCCATCATGATTCTAAGTTTCCTGAGGCCTCCCCAACCATGCTTCCTGTACAACCTGCAGAACTGTGAGCCAATTAAAATTATTTTCTTTATAAATTAGCGATTCTCAGGTAATTTTTTAAAGTAATGCGAGAATGGACTAATACAGAAAAATTCTCTCCTCTTCATTTGTTTGGAATAGTTTGAGGGGGATTGGTTGGTTCTTTATGTTTTTGGTAGAACTCCACAGTGAATCTATCTAGTCCTGGGATTTTCCTTATTGGGAGACATTTTATTACTGATTCAATCTTACTACTAATTATTGGTCTTTTGAGATTTTCTATTTCTTACTGAATCAATTTTAATTGGCATGTTTCCAGGAATTTATCCATTTCCTCTAGGTTTTCTAGTTTATTATTCTATAGTTGTTCATAATAGTATCTAATGATCTTTGTATTTTTGTTGTATGAGTTGTAATGTCTCCTTTTTCATTTCTGATTTTACTTGGATGTCTTCTTTCTTTTTTTCTTGTTTAGTCTAGCTAGCAGTTTATTGGTTGTGTATATTTTTTGAAGAACCAACTTTTTGTTTCATTGATTCTTTGTATTTTTTTAGTCTGTATTTCAGTTAGTTCTGCTCTGATCTTTATTACTTCTTTTTTTCCTGATAGTTGTGGATTTGGTTTGTTCATGGTTTTCTGTATCCTTAATGTACATTTTTAGATTGTTAATTTGTAATCTTTCTACTTTTCCATGGAGATATTTATTACTATAAACTTCCTTCTTCATACTGTTTTGCTGTATTCCACAGTTTTGGGTACTTATTTGGTTTTTATTTTCATTTGTTTCAAGAATTTTTTTGATTTTCATCTTAACTTCTTTATTGACTCAAGGGTCATTCAGAAGTATGTTTAATTTCTATATATTTTTATAAGTTTCTGAAGTTTGTATTTATTTCTAGTTTTATTCTATTGTGGTCTGAGAGGATAGTTGATATGATTTTAATTTTGTGAAAGTTTTTAGAAATTGTTTGGTGGCCTAACATATGGTCAGTCCTGGATAACGTTCCATGTGCTGATGAAAGAAATGTATATTCTGCAGTCGTCTAGAATTTTCTGTAAATATCTGTTAGGTTCATTTGGTCTAAAGTTCAGTTTAAATCAGTGTTTCTTTGTTGATTTTTTAAAATCTAGATTATCTATTTAATGCTGACAATGGGGTGTTAAAGTCTTCTACTGTTACTGTATTGCATTCTGTCTCTTCAGGTCTAGTAATATTTGCTTTATGAATCTGGGTGCTCTATTGTTGGGTGCATATATTTTTAGAATTATTATATCCTCGTCCTGGATTGATTGCTTTATTTCATATATAACGACTTTTTAAAAACTGTTCTTGACTCAGGTCTCTTTTATCTTATGTAAGTATAGCTACTCTTGCTCACTTCTGGTTTTCATTGGCATGGAATGTCTTTTTCTATCCCTTTACTTTCAGTCTGCATATGTCCTTACTGGTAAGGTGAGTTTCTTATAAGTAGCATATAGTTCGATGCTACTTTTGTAAATCCAGTCAGCAGTTCTATATCTTTTAAGTGTAGAATTTAATCTGTTAATATTTAAAGTTATTATTGATATGTGAGGCTTTGTTTCTGTCATGTTACTAATAGTTTTCTGGTTGCTTTGTATATTCTTTCTTCCTTTCTTTTTCTCTTACTATTTATGGTTTGGGGGATTTCTGTTAGTGGTACCATTCGAGTCCTTTTTCTTACTCCTTTGTGTGGTTGTTTCATCAGTGATGGCTGTGCTCCCAAAATGGTGCCCTGCCATAGCTGCTCAGGTCTTAGAGGGGTGTGAGTGACCCGGTGCAAATTCCCAGTCTGGTGTAATACCCTCACTTGGTTTCTAAACCACCACCCTTGCTAATGTCAGTGTTCATGTGGGTAGAGGAGCTCTTCTGTATGTCAGATTGCAGCAGACTGTGTAAGGGATGTGGACCACTGAAGTTCTCTTAATTACCCTTTCCCTGCAATATGGAACCCCTCTAGCCTTTCTAGGCACTTGCTTTTCTTCTCTGTGCCTCAGGTATTTTCTGTGAGTTCCTTCTTGGACTCTTGTGTTCTCTCCTATGTGTTCTATTCGAGGTATGTTTCTCTATTCATAATTTTGGTTCTTCTTTCTGGAAAGAGTAGGTGTCTGTAGTCAGCCATCTTTCATCAGAATCCTTCTTCAACTCTTTGAATATATCATCCCAATCTCTCCTGGACCGCAAAGTTTTGGTGCAAAATATGCTGCTAATATTATTGGAACTCTCATATATGATTTGCTTGTCTTGCTGCTTTCAAGATTTTCTCTTTGTATTAGATTTTTTGACTATTTGATTATAGCTTGATATAGTATTTTTTTGTTGAATCTGATTGAAGACCTTTGACCTTCCTGTAACTAGATATTTATGTTTCCCTAGATTTGAAATATTTTCTGCTATTATTTCTTTAAATAAACTTCCTACCCCTTTATCTCTCTCTTTTTCTTCTTTATCTCCTATAACTTGAATATTTGTTCTTTTGCTCCTGTCACATGAATCTTATAAACTTTCTTCATTCTTTTCATTGTTTTTTTCTCTACTGACTATATGTTTTCAAATAACTTGTCTTTAAGTTCACAGATTCTTCTGCTTGATCAATTCTGCTGTTGGTACTCTTTACTGCATTTCTTAATTTTCTTCATTATATTTTTCAACTCCAGAATTTCTATTTTTTAAATAATTTCTTTTAAAATTTTGAATGTAAGTAATTTCAATCTCTGTTAAATTTCTAGTTTTGGTCGTTTATTGTTTTCTTGATTTTGTAGCATCCTGTCTTTTTAAAAAGTTTGCTGGGCTTCCTTAAAATAATTATTTTGAGTTCTTTGATAGTTCATATATCTCCATTTTTGAGGGATGATTACTGGGGCTTTATATTTTCCTTTAGTGGTGTCATGTTTCCTTGATTGTTCTTGGTCTTGTGGCTATTGTTTCTGTGCATTTGAAGACATAGAGACTAATTTCAGTCCTTGCAGAATGTCTTTGTCTGGAAAACTTTTTCACCAATCAGCCTGTCTAGAGATTCTGGCAGATTTTCTGGTGTGGTCCACAGGCAGGCTTGCTGCAGGACTTCCCAGGCAGGCTGACCTGGTTCTTATTGAAAAAGGTGAGTGCACCTGGCACTTGGGTCCATGGTTTAGGACTGGAGCCTAAGTCCTTGAGGGCAGGCCTGGTGCCTGGGTCCATGGGAGCTGGCCTAGAACTTGAGTCTGTAGGAGTGGTCCAGGAGCCTTGGTTCATAGGAGCCTTCCTGGCTCCAGGGTCTATTGGGGTGGGCCTGGACCCTGTGTCTACTAGAGCCTGGCTCCATGGGTACGAGCCTAGAGCCTGGGGTTGGTCTGGTGCTGGGATACAGAGTCTGGGATCACAGAGGCTGGCCTAATGCCTAAAGCCAAAGTGGCTGGTCTGGTGCCTGTGACTGTGGGGACCAGCCTGGAAGCTGGTTGTATGGGTGCTTGCCTGGAGACTAGGTCTGTGACGGCTGTTGTGGGTCATGCAACCACAGAGGCTGTCCTGAAACATGGGTCTGCTAAAGTGGGCCTGGATCCTAAATCTGCTGGAGTGTGGGGCTTAAGGGTCTAGCCTGGAGGGTGGAGCCACAGGGACTGACGTGACACTGGGCAAGCCTGGAGCCTGTATGCATGGTACTTACCTGGTGCCTAAGGCCAGGGGTGCTAGCATGGTTCTGCGGCAGGCCTGAAGTCTGGGACTGTCTGGGCTGAGCTCGCTCTACACTAGTCTGGAACCTAGGATGGGCCTGGAGCCTGAGGCCACAGGGGCTGATGTGATGCTGGACAGACCTGGAGCCTATATTGGCAGGGACTGATCTGGAGGCTAGGTCTGCAGGTAGTAACCTGATGACTAGGGCCATAGAGTCTGGCCTGGTGCTGGAGGCATTCAGAGCCTATTACACCTGGGGCTACCCTGGACCTGGGGCTCATCTGGAGCCTAAGGCACTGGGTTTGGCCTAGCAGTGGGGTGGGCCCCGAGACTGAGTCCCCAGGACAGGACAGGAGCCTGGGGTTGCTGAGCCAGCCTGGTGTGGGAGCAACCCGGGTCAGTCTGTGGTTGATCCTAGAATCTGGGGTTCTCTACCAACCTAGAGTCTGGGATTGTGGGGGCCTACCCCTCATGTGGGTTTTACTAGGATAGACCTAGTGTTGGTGTCCAAGGCAAAGACTGGTACTCATTTCCCTCTCCCCCCAAAAAGAAGGTTTCCCTCTCCAGGATGTGTTGCCTGAGGTTGGAGAAGGAGTAATGTGGATAGTGTAAAACTGTCCTTCCTACCTTCTTCAATATGTCTTTTCTTATTTCTATGTTAAATCTGCTTCCTTAGCTCTTGTGAAAGTATTTTAATCAGTGGCTAGTTGTTCAAATTTATGTTTCTACAGGGGAATGACCATTGGAAAGTCTTAGTCTGCTATCTTGCTGATATCACTTCCCAGATTAAATAGAATGGTCATTTTAACTTTCTATGTATCCAAAACCTTTCCTTCTGGCAGTAACACCCGAATTGAGGATAACTCTTCAGACTTAAATAAATGATCCCCTTATAAGAGCCTAAGCAGGTAATTTCTCAGTCATTGATAAATATTGCTAAGAATGTCATGACAATGTAAAAATAGAATAGTGATAGCTTTCTAGTTACAATTCTTTTAAAGAAGGTTCTCAGCATAGTTTAGAATTGTATATACCAAATTATAAAATACCCAGAGAGGAGAAAGTATGTGTGATTTCTAAAGATGAGTGTGTAACTGTGTAGGCTTTCAGTCTGTCATCCTCCCTTATACCCCAACTCATTTCACATTTACAGCTAAGTAATATATACATAAATACACATGCATACATAAATGAATATTAAGAACATCTTTTTTTTGACAGAGTCTCGCTCCATTGATTAGGCTGGAGTGCAGTGGCATGACCTTGGCTCACTGTAACCTCCACCTCCTGGGTTCAAGCAATTCTCCAGTGTCAACCTCCTGAGTAGCTGTGTTTACAGGTGTACACCACCATGCCCAGCTAATTTTTGTGTGTGTGTTTGTTTTTTTTTTAGTAGAGACTGGATTTCACCATGTTGGCCAGGCTGGTCTTGAACTCCTGACCTCAAGTGGTCTGTCCACCTTGCCCTCCCGAAGTGCTGGGATTATAGGCGTGAGCCACTGCGCCTAACCAAGAACATCATTTTTATTTCTCATTCACCAAAATATGTTTTAATTTAAGCTGACATTTTGAAATATGGTTTCTATAGGTAGGTGCAGACAGGTGTATAGATTCTAATATATATTCTTAAATAATGTTTTATAATTAAAACATATGCTTAAACACTATACATAAGACAGGCTTTCATAGCTGTGGAAACAATCAAGGCTATTTTTAGTTCCTTCCTCACACCAACAATTCACATGAAACCTCTAAAAACTCAAAATGCTCATGTAGAATGACATTGTTCTTGACATGCAAAATATCTCATTCTCCTTTAGCTTACACAGTCATTTCTCTTTTGTTCTCTCATTTTTAAACCTTTGTATGAGTTGTTAAGACTTTAAACTACTTTAAAACAGTTATACTTCTATTAGTCAGATCAACCAGCACAAGGTTGGATACAGACTAAGTACTCAATACTTGTTGACTAGTGGAAACCAGTCAAGTACAGATTAGTGCTACATTTTGTGGGAAGAGCACAATGTGTAGGAATCCAGGAGCTGTAGATTCTAGTGCCAGCACTACCATTAACTAACAATGTGCTCTTTGATAGCTATCTAAAACTTCAGTTACCTCACCTATAAAGGGAAAGCTTGGCTAGATAACAATTAACAGCCTTTTGAGCTCTAGTACTTTTATAAATTTAAAGAGTTTTCTGGCTCCGTTTCCTAAATGAAATACATTTCCTATACTATTCTAGGCTTATAGCAATGATTGAACCTTACAAATTAGAAAAAAATAATTATCTCCATCATATCACATCTGCCAGTCTCTCTTTGTGGATGATTCACAGTTGTCATGCAGCAAAGGCAAATTCAAAACATGGTTGACTTTCTTGACAAAATTGAACTTACTCATCTCTCTGTATTTTTTTGGGCGGGGGGGGCGGGTGGCTAGGGGTGGGACACAGATTCACTGTGTTACCTAGCTTGATCTCAAACTCCTGGCCTCAAGTGATCCTCCTACCTCAGAAGTCCTGGCCTTGAGTGATCTTCCCAACTCAGCCTTCCAAAGTGCTGGGATTATAGGCATGAGCCACTACACCTGGTCTGATCAAAATTTTAGTCATATTTGGTGTATGAGTCAGGATTCCATCAGGAAGCAAAGGGTATGTTCAAGTTAAGATAATTTGAGGTTTTGATAAAGGCATTATTTATGACAGGCAAGAGCCCCTGCATCTGGCTCCTTATATTTCTTATCTCAGCTAATAACATCACCTATCCTTAGGGCTACCCAAGATCAAAATCTTTTTTATTCTCCTTTTTTTTTTTTTTTTTTTTTTTTAAATGAGGTGAGGTCTTATTCAGTAACCTAAGCTGGAGTACAGTGGAATAATCATGGCTTACTGCAGCCTCAACCACCTGGGCTTAAGCGATCCTCTCTCTTGTCTTCCGAGTAGCTGGGACTACAGTCACACTCCACCAGGCCTGGAAAATTTTTTATTTTAATTTTTGTAGAGATGGGGTGTCACTGTGTTGCCCAGGCTGGTCTTGACCTCCTGGGTTCAAACAGTCCTCCTGCCTCAGCCTCACAAAGTAGTGCAATTGCAGGTGTTAGCCACTACACCTGGTCTGATCAAAATTTTAAGTCATATTTGGTGAATGAGTCAAGATCCCAGCAGGAAGCAAATTAAGGTAATTTGAGGATTTAATAAAGGCATTATTTATGAAGTTGAGGTTAGGGTATATGGAAACCACAGAAGAAGATGTGGTGTCCCAGATAGTGAGACTGGGGAGCCCATAGTAGACTACATAGGTTAACCTCCTAAGGCAGAGAGTGTGGTAGAGGGGGATAGAGAATGAATCTGGTGTGACAAAGAAAGATATCCATTGCATGTGGTACTCCAGGTTTTTCTTTATCAAATTAAACTTGTCACAATCCTTTTGTGATAAGTTTATTCCACTGCAGTCTTTCTCCTTTACACTTACACTTTGATTCCACTGGTTCTGGCTCCCATTACCTTTGCTGAGGCCATGGTCAGTGACCCGCTCCCTTTCCATCCCTCGTGGAACCACTAGCAATGCATCAGTATGAATACTTAAAATGAAACAGTTTACCTTTGCTAGCCTGTCTATCAGGTATGTAATTTGTGTATCAGACACTTCTACAGAGCCCTATTGCTCAGTGGAACATGGGTCAAATACCAGTATTCCATTGACAGTCTTTTTTGTATTCACCATTCTTTTTAAAGGGGTATATCAGTCTGTTATCCCACACTGTAACTCGTCTGTTCCATCAGCCTCGAGTCTTTAGTCAAAGTCTTTCAGCATCAAAACTTCCATTAGGAATATCACAGCATAATCTGTGATTTTCTGTGGCAGGTGGCCCAGGGCATTAACATGTTCCAGAGTCCCACACCAATGAATGATCATAAACACGGAACAAAGATGCCATCGCGCACCTTATATGCATATGTGGTGGCAAAATGAAAAACATACTTAAAAATAGAGCAGGGTTGAGGTTAGTAGAAATCAGAAAGCCATAGATTTGTGGTGGCAAAATGAAAACCATAGCTTAAAAACAGCAGTATTGGGGTTAGTAGAAATCAGAAAGCCACAGAACCCCATGAATTAGGCAAAATTATTAGTACTTTGATATAGTCACATTCAGTGTGGTGGTATATGTAATAGGCCTAAGAATGCCATTCTTAAGGAACTGCTTGATTTTCTAATTTTCCTCCTTAGAATATGCATTAATTCTAATCCTCACATGAATTGGTGTAATCATAAGATTATTTTAAATGTACTTCCTTGTTGTTCTTGTCATTTAAATAAACAAAATCACTAAATTCCAGGTAACATCAATAGCTATAACACCCTCTATGCTACATTTAGATAATGCAGAATGTTCTTTGAAGTGTGGAGCTTCAGAAACTTTAATGAAAACCTAATGAGCATTTTAGTTAGGTGATAGCATTTAGTTTTTGTTGACATAAAACACAGGAAAGTCTAGAATTCTACGTTTAGCTATATTCTAGAACCACTTTTTTTGGTTGACATTTTGGTCTGTGGCCATTCTATTAAAATTGCACTTGTTTAGTTTATAAACAGCCCTTTACAAGAATCAGGTGACATCCCCGTTCTGGTTTCTTCTCTCAAAAATTATCTTGGTGAATGGTAAAAACTGTCAAACTAAAACAATATATTAAAACATGAGTAAGAAATAATGGGCAGGTATTATATGTCTCACTTTAGTGTTCGCAATCCTGGGTGCATTTGTCTTGTTTAGTGACAACAAGGCAAACGACTTTCCTATCACTAAAGAAGAATCAGATTTTCAAATTTTTGAGGTATTTTCTATCAAGGAAAGTAATTTTTAAAGCCGAATTTGTTTTTAATCCAAACTTGTTTTTATACTTATTTTGTTAAGAATAACAAAGGGATATTTAGTTAGAAATGCAACTTAGACTGTTAAACATTTAACAACGACTGTACAAATACTTCAGTTCTTATAGACATGTGACCAAAAATAAAAACACAGTCAACCTGAATTGAGCCCTAAGAAAAACAGGTTGGAAGCAGTGATTGGCCAAAACATTTTGAGAAAGCTTTTAGTGGTTGCAAAGAGGCAGTCTCTGGATAGAAGTAATAATTTTAACCATGGTAACCTCTTGGTCCTGAGCACTTTCAGCTTATTTATCCATCAGAGGAAAGTCAACAACATTGAAATCCCTGCACTAACACAAAATGGTCTCCTATCCGAATTTGGGGTTGTCTAAGTTATACATATGACTTACTAATTATTGTTTTTAAACTTTTACTCTTGTATATTAATATAAATTATAAAGCCATCTTCTTTTTAGGCCCCAGAACCCGTTATGATAATGATTTATTTGAGTTATATCTAAGAAGACTCTATTAGAGGGTCGAGGAATTTTGATAATTGGGTCTTAATGAATTTTAGTGTTAGGACTTTAAACACCATCTAGTGTAACAACACTCCTGACATGTGATTTTCTTCATGCTGCTTGAATGCTTCCTAGAACAGGAACCTAGCATCCTGCAGGCATTCCTGATAGAAACACAAATCTACTTTTCCATAGCCTCTGTCCACAGGGTCTGCACTTGCCATCTGGAGCTACACAGAACAAGTTAATTTCTCTTTCCTGTGATAGACTTCACGTATCTGAAGACAAATTCTCCCTACAGTAGTCTTTAGGCCTGCCATCATTTTTCTTGTGGTGTGTTTTCCGTATTCCCAAATCCTCTGGCTGCCCTTTTCTAGATTAGCTCCAAATTTTCAGTTTTAATTTAGAAGATAGTAACCAGATTGGGACGTAGTATTTTCCATGTGATTTGATCATTTGCTTCTGGTATACACACATTGGGTTTCTTGTTCTACTGTGTAGTTTTGAGACAGAATGAAAGAAAAGGTCTTTTAGTGATTGCCAAAGTCTCCTCAGCATCTTTGCTGAACCACTTCACTAGGCTGACTCTCCTTCCAGTAGACTTCCATCGTCAAGCTCCAAGCCCAACCCAGATAAATTATCCAGTTCATCTCTCTTGTTTGCTCCCCAAATCTCTTTGACTTAGAACTTATGGCATTAAAATCTCAGAGTCAAAATCAGACTTTCCTTTTATTAAATTCTGATTATAGTGGATATTACTGAATCAAAGTACAGTGAATTATGGTTATTGCTATGACTGCTATTAATGCTTTTTTTGGATCGTACTTTATAGCATTGGCTACTTGGGGAGGAGGGGTCACATTTCAAACTTTGTAGGGTATTTCGTTGCCATTTTGTGATTACCAAAAGACTCATAATTGTCTGGCATAATTTTTCTTTCATCGAGAATAAATGTTATTTTACACTGCTGTTTAGCATTTTCCAAGCACCACAATCACTGGAGGAATTGACACCATGAGTTAAAATGTACTGAGAGCCCACCAGGGTGCCTCCTGCTGTCCTTGTCTCTTTATAACAGCTCTATCCATTGAGAACTGCTCTGTAGACGCATGGCCCTTTCCCTCCAGTTAATTTAGGAGCAGCTGCAGCCCTTGCAAAGTGAAAACCACATGTCCTCTGGGATTTCCAAGAAACCTAATTCATTTTTCCCCTGTAAATTAACTGGCTTCTCACTGTTGGTGTCTCTATGATTATGACTCTCTCAATAATTAATACAGTATCATCTTTCATGAATATTATGTTTATCATAGATTTATTAGGTTGTTTTGCCAAAGAAGGAGAGAACAGCATATGTTTATTTGAATTTCCTTTCCCATCTGCTTAATTTCTTCTTTGCTTTGGTAGTTTAAATATTTAAGCTGCTGGCTTCTCATTAGATTAATTGAGATACTGTCTAATTAATCCTGCAGAGGACAGAAATATTATTCTCCTCTGCATTTTTATAATTAAAAGTAGTAAACAAAAATGAAAGAGTTCAAAACTAGTCTGATATAAAAAAGGCATTACAGTCTGAATTGAGACATGCTTCTCTTTCTGTCTTTAATACATTGAGGTAGGAGTTATGTGCTGTAGCACATCCATGTATCATTTAAAAAAACTGTTTTAATGGCAAGCTCTTGCTATTAATTATCTTAATTTGTGTTCTGTTAGATTGTGATAATTTATAATCCTAAGATATTGAAGTTTGAGCCTGGAGAGACTTAACATTTGATTTGGATGGACAACCACAATTTATGATGTTTGTTTAAGCTAGATTTGAGGCCTCAGAAGCCACAGATTTGGGCATGAAATCTTGAGGGAACAGGTTTTCTCATGAAAACCTTGGCACTTCTACTTTTAATCATTACCAGTAATAGCTGTTAATAGTAGAGAATTGGAAACTATGACTTTCTAAGTTGATATCTTTATTGATATGTTGACCTACGTAACAGCATGTTTTTGGAGTTTTTGAAAGAGATCAAGTTTGATGAAATGAAAGGGAAAACAAATGACGAAAGAAAATCACATACTTTTTTTTTCTAAATGTACTTAAAACTGTGAGAAGGGCCCAAAGAGAGCAGTTCTTAGTTCCTTCAAGTCAGACAGAGAAGTCTTATTTACAGACCCCAGTGTGTATCTAGTAGACTGTATGTACTCATTGCTAGACATTTTTAGGGCACTTTCTACTTCTACTATGTCAGTTTTGCCTAACTCAAATTAAAAGTTTCATTTTAGTATAGAGTAAGACATTAATCGTCTGCTAAAATAGCACCCCTACCTGTCTTCTCTAATTAGGAGATTTAGAGTTGAATACAACAGTGGTCTGGGAAAAATCAATTTCCTTGACTATGAAGTTTAAACTGGATTCAAGATCACAGAAATGAATATCTTAATAATAAACACTCTCCAGGGGTGATTTCTGCTGTAACTAAACTAATATTGTACAATTTAAGGGGAAGGAAGTGGAAATAGAAGTTTGTATATTATGCAAAATGTATCACCCTGACTGTGATTTTTAATGAGGTTAAGCAACACTATTAATAGGGTAGCTTTTTTCTCCATAAATTTTAAGAACTGTAATCCTGACATGTATTAACATTAGTGTTTTAAGCTACCTATACTGTAATAATGCCACACTTGACAAGTGCCATCACGTACATGTGTATGTATGTATATATATCATACTATATGTATCATTTATATATCTCCTCTACCTGTTTGTTTATATGTTACTAGTTTCTCTGGCTGTTTTGTCAAGTCACCACACACATAGTGGCTTAAAACAACAGAATTTATATCTGAGAGGTCAGATCTGGATGTCAAAATTAAGATCTGGAGATCAGAAATCTGAAATGGGTCTCAGTGGGCTAAAATCAAGGTGTGGGCAGGACTGCATTCCTTCTGGAGGCTCTAGGGAAGAATGTGTTTCTTCGCCTTTTCTGCCGTCTAGGGGCTGCCTGCATTATTTGGCTCATGACTCTTTCCTTCAACTTTATAGCCAGCAATGGCCAGTCAAGTCTTTCTCATACTTTGTTATTCTGACACTGATTCTCCTGCCTCCCTCTTTCATTTACAAGAACCCCTGTTATTACATTGGACCTACCTGTTTAATTCAGGATCATCTCCCTTAAACCAGTAGATTGGCAACATTAATTTTCTCTGCAGCCTTAATTCGCCCTAGCCATGTAACATTACATATTCACAGGTTCTGGGAATTAGGACGTGGACATCTTTAGGGATATATTATACTTTAATCTGCTTACCACAGTATCTGACTTAAATTTTAAGATGAGTGTACTGGCTGCTATGTTAATAGTGTACTGAAGGGGGGCAAGTGCAGAAGCAGGAAGACTCTGTAGGAAGCTAATGTAGTAAATCATATGAGAGAAAATGGTGGTTTAGACAGTGTGGTACTAGCAATGGAGGTGATGCGAACTGATAGGATCCTAGGTATATTTTCAACATAATTTGCTGACCAATTAGATGTGGGATATAAAAGGAAGAAGAGTTGAGTATATTCCAAAGTTTTGGGTATGAGCAATGGGGAAAATTAAGCTGGCATTAATTAAGATAGAGAAAACTACTCAAAGGGCAGGTTTAGGGTGTCAGTGGTGGGGCAGTTTGGGCCAGGGAAGACGAGCCAGGGGAAGATCAAGCACTTAGTTTTTGCATAAATTTGAAATGCCTGGCAGTGATTTTAGTCAAGCAGGTCAGTCCTCCACCAGGGCCAGAGGTTTAAGTCCTATGGGAATTTCTACCAAAGAATTGCAGATTGAATTTATTTGCCACCATCTATTTCCCTTCTCCTGTTTATTAAAAAAGAAGGAGAGCTATCTGCCTTTTAAATAACTATTTCTCCTCTTTCAGTATATATAAAAAATCCAGGTGGAGGTGTCAGGTAGTTAGATAGATGATTCTGGAATTTAGAAGAGTGGTCTAGCCTAGAAATATAATTTTTTTTTATATTTCTTTAGCATGTAAATGGCATTTTAAAGCATGAGACTGAATGTAATCACTTAGGGAGAGAATATAGATAGGAAAGAAGAGACCAAAGTCTGAACTGTGGAACACTGCAGTCTCAAGAGTTTGGAGGAGTTGAAAGGACCAGCTAAGAAGAACTAGAGTATCCAGTGAAGTAGGATGCAATTCAGGTCTGCTAGATCTGATTTCCAAAATGTCTTCAGAATGCCATAGTATTCTTAGATCAGAACATGGTAACTGGTATATTACAGACAGTTGCTTTTGAAAAATTATACTGGATGGTTGGACTATTTCCATACACATATCCTGCTATCAGAGTTGCCTTCGTATCCACTTGTAATTCTAAATTTACTGTCTATCCATGTAATATGAGGTTTATGAAGTTTAATGAGATACTCTTGAGAATACATGTTAGGGCCATCTTTAGAGGGTGATATATCTGTGTAGGCTGTGTATTAAATATGAGAGTTCAGAATGGAGTAAGAAATTCAGTTGCTTCATTAAGCTACAGAAATGATAATTTTGGGAGATTTGACAATTTTATATTCTTTTGAATATCCTCAGCAGTGACAAATTTCTTTTGCTTTGTACGGATTTAACTTTACAGAGTATCTGCAGTAATTTGTGTATTGTTGAGTACAGTGAAAATTGGAAACTCAATATAACATTCTAGAAGGTAATTTGGCATTATATAGCAAAAGATTTAAATTTTTATATAGACATTGATATAGTAACTCTTCTGACAGGAATTTATTCTAAGGAAACAGTCTTATATATGTGCAAAGATTTCTTTATGATATGGTTCATTATAGTGAAAAGTTAAAAACAATCTAAACAGTAGGGTAATAGAAAAGTAGATTTTAGGATAACCATTCAGCATAATACTATGGAGTCAATAATGTGTACTATTATGGAAAATATCAAATGAAATAGAATAAAAGTGGAAAAATCAAAATGTCAAACAGTATGTGAAAAATTCTATTATGTACACATATATATGCACATAAATATGTATAAAAGGATATATTTGCAAGTGTTAAAATTTATTTCTACATAGTAGAATTAGAAAACATTTTCTTTTTTCATTATTTTTTCTAAACATTCTATAATGAACATATATTAATATTGAAACAAAAAATATATTTCAAAGAAGATAGAATTATGGATCTTTCAGACATGTGTGATAGTTAATGTGGGTAATCAAACAATCTTTGCTCAGTACTAAAACTATAAAAGGAATTTATAATTTTTGGAACAATAGCAACACCATTAAAATAAATGAATAGCTTCCCAAAGAGAAAAATTTGAAAGACAACCCTGATTTGGATTTGGAAGTTACGGGATTTTGAGGGGGTGTTGGGGTACATTTTAAATTGAGCTTTAATTTTCATAGTAAAATTCACAGATTATACATTTGTGTAACCAACACCCAAATTAAAATACAGCTGGTATATTTGTCTGAAAAAAACTGTTTTTCTTTCAACATTATTATACCTTGAATAATTTCTTAAAGCAATATAGATCTTTCAGGGCATTTTCTCTTTGTTGGTACTTGGAATCATGTGGCTTGATCTCACCATCTCTTGGAGTAGTGCGGCCAAATTAGCAGCCCCATATGTGGGCCCTCAGTGATGAGGTTCAGTTTGCCATGTAGGTTTTGCAGGGCGTCCAGTTTATGGAAAGCTAGAATGCCTCCTCTACCAACTAAAGAAGCAGAATTGCCCAGGTGCCTGGTAGTGATTTTGATCAAGCAGATCTGTCCTCCACCAGGGCCAGAGGTATAGGTCCTATGGGAATTTCTACCAAAGAATTGCAGATTGAATTTATTTGCTCCCATCTATTTCCCTTCTCCTGTTTATTAAAAAGAAGAGGAAAGCTATCTGCCTTTTAAATAACTATTTCTCTTCTTTCTAACAACTTATAGGATATTTGTGTTGCCTACTGGTTGCATTTTCTAGGTGAGGATTGTAAGAGTGATAAGTGAGAACTAACTTCCATTTTACCTTTGCAGTGACCTCTGGTCCTCCAGTGATTTATGACCCACTAGTCTAGAGGGGTGTTTGTAACTTCCTAACGTACTCCTGAACTGCTTCATAGGACCACCTTCTGCCAGACCACACTGAACTGCCAGTGTCAACGCTACTTGCACAAAACTTAATAAATGAGTTTCCTCCAATATTGAGCCCCTGAGAAACATCCTTTTTTTGCTGTGATTCCAGATACTTCTAACCAAAATTAGCTCTCAGTGGCAGTTCTATGTTACTAATGGGCTTTTTATTTTTTACTTCTTGGATTTGAAGTTTCATTTCAAAGACCTCCTGACGGTAGATCATTTAGGTATTCCAGTGGTCTCTGCAGTCATGAGAGCTTCTAGAACTTGAAATAACAATAATTAACTTATATTAGGAGAGTTTATTATGTTCCAGGCAATACTGTTAAACACTTTCATGGCTTTTCTTATTTAATTCTGATAACAAACCAATGAAGTTGTAGGGATTATTTTGGCTATGTTTTGCAAGTAAAGTAATTGAAGCTAAGAAAGGGTAAGTATTTACAAATAGGAAATAAGGGTGCAGGAGTTCCAATAGTAGTTGTGCTCCTAACTGCCGTACTATATTGTCTACCGAAATTGATCCCTGCCATCTATCGGTTCTTAACATTATTGTGTATAATTGATGTTAAGTTGCCCCCAAAAGGCTGGCCTTCTCTTCCTCAGTATATACTTTTCAAGAAAGCTAACCCTAGCAAATCTAGCCCTCTGAGAAAGAAAGGAACTCCAGGCCGAAAGGAACAACTCTGATCCTGCCACTAGTTAGTATCAGGCTCCTGACACCTGATAAAGGTCAAGCATTGAACACTAGGGCCTTTACCTTACCCACCCTGCCACGTAATTTTCATTTCTCATTTTAGTTTCTGTTGACTACCTGGCTGCAGTAATACTATTCCCTTTCAAGAAATCCTTTGTCTTCAGAACAGTGCATCCACTCACCCCATCACTGATCTCCCTTCCTTCATCCAGCAGCATCAGAAACTGACTGCTCACTCTGAGATAACTTCATAACCTCTGAATCAACCTTGGTTTTATATAGGAGCAGGCTTCCTTGTATATAACTTGGCTATGAGCTTCATGGGGACGTGAATTGTATCGGTTTTGTTTACTGTGGTATCCTTAGCACCAAGAAAATTATTAGGAACTAAGTAGATTCTTGTTGAATGATTAAATTATGTGCTAACATGTGTGTCCACCATATGGGAAACTCAGATATCTGTGCTCTGGTAATGCCCTTAATCCTCATTAGTGCCACTAGAGACTACAGAACAATCTCAAGAAACCAAATGGTACTATGCTCCCCTTACCAACTTGCAAATGGCCATTATTCACCCACTTCATGGGAACGGTCTTAGTTTAATGCTGTATTCCTTAAAGCCCAGACCTTGTCCTGACCAGAGGGAGGTACTTAGGAATTTGGAGGGTTAGCAGATAATGGCAGTCACACGCAAGAAGTGGTAGAGGAGAGATGTTCCACATATGTGAGACTTTAAGTGCTAACCTGGATTGAGAAATATTTTATTTGACAAAACTAGTGCAGCTGTGACATTTCCATCTTTCATCACTTGACGTTACTTTGAGGTCTTGATATTTACTTCACCCAAGGGACAGGAACTTCTAAGCCCTTCCATGCTAGATTCTTGGTGTTTTCAGGCTGTCTTATGAGATTTATCTTACTCTGTACTCACAGTGCTGCCTCCCAAATAACACAGAATTTCTATGTTGTTGTGCAGATTTTTATAATATGTACTTAGTTTTCATTCTTATGCAGGTGACCATGTTGCAAGCAGGATGAGTTTATACAGTATTTCAGGGATATGTTCTATTTGATTGCTCTCCCTGTCTACATACACACACACACACACACACACACACACACACAGAGAGAGAGAGAGAGAGAGAGAGAGAAAGAGAGAGAGAGAGAGAGAGCAATCTGTTCTTTGGGATTACATTATGTCTAGCCAGGTGATATACTAATACAAAAACAATTTTTAAAATTATCTTTCTGCACTCTTGATACCTCCTTCAATTGGTTAATGAAGCTGTTACTATAAACTATTAGCAAATACAAAATTCTTCATTCAGTTCAAACACAAACAAATGTATGTATCTGGTGCTAAATGGTTCCTGGTTTCTTTTTTATTTTTCCAGGCAAGAAAACTGATCAGTGATTTTGCCATTATCTTGTCCATTCTCATCTTTTGTGTAATAGATGCCCTGGTAGGCGTGGACACTCCAAAACTAATTGTGCCAAGTGAGTTCAAGGTAGGTGAATGTCTGTCTTTTGGTCATTCCTGGAACTCTTTTTCTTTCTTTCCCCCATTCTAGTTTATTGTGTGTCCCTTTGAGTTAGTTTTGTACAATTATCCTTTTTTTTTTTTTTTTCAAAATCAGTCCCTTTTAGGCTCATATAGACATGTAGTTTAATATCTTCACTACAATTAAATGTCAAGACTAGGGTTTTTATTTAAAACAACTGATAATACTATTATAAACTCTGCCTTATAGTTTTAGAATTTTTTTAAATATCCAAAATATTTTATATGCCTTATTACGTTGATCTATATAATGACTGGGAAGTACATAATGTAGCTATCATCCTCCTGATTTTTTCTTTTTTGAGACAGGGCCTTGCTGTGTTGCCTAGGCTGGAATGTGGTGGTGCAATCTCAGCTCACTGCAACCTCTGCCTCCCAGGCTCAAAGAATCCCCCCACATTATCTTCCCAAGTAGCTGGGATTATAGGCACATGCACCACCCCCAGCTAATTTTTTAATGTTTTATAGAGACAAGGTCTCACTGTATTGCCCAGGCTGGTCATCATCCTGATTTTATAACGTTAAGATTGAAGCTCAAAGAATTAAGTAAAATGCCTAAGATTATGGAACTAGTAATGTCAAGGTGTGAAGTTAGAACCCAAGCCTCTAGACGCCTAGTCTAATACTCTTTTCATACTATGAAACTACCTACCACACGCATATATATATATGACATATATATATATGGCAAATTGTAATTATTACATGGTAGATATAACAATTACTTAACTTAACGAACCTATTGATATGTGCAGGTAATGGATAAAATTTACATTCCAGTCATTCCTAAATATATTCCTAGCTAATATTTTCATTACATTTTTCATTACAAGCCTTTTATCTGTTTTCTAAAATAATCCTCATTCCCTCCACTACTGAGATCATGTATTTGCTAAGAATTATTAAGCCAGTTGCAGTTTTAGATTAATAACTACTTAATGAGGAAGGATATATATGTTATAATACGCATTATTTTTTGAATTATCTCTGCTATCACATATTCATTAGTAAAGATAAGTTCTCATCCATTCAATCATTAATTCATTTGAGTTAATATTTATTGAATATTGAGTCAGGCTCTAAACTGGAAATTTGAAATGCATTGATGAGTAAGACAAATGTTTTTCCCTAACAAGCTCACATCTGCTAATTGTAGTAAAATGAGGTTAGATTCAGTGACAGAATTATGAGACAGATGATGGGAATATCCTCAGAAGAGAAATGAGACTTTCTTGACAGCAAATATGGAGAAAATAATTCACAGCGTTCTATTTTAGTTTTTTTATTTGCGTTGTTGAAAGTAAGGAAAAGCATAGGAAACACTTCTTTTCTGTAGTTCTGGAGTAGACATACATGATCTATTGATGGAAAACAGTCTAAGAACTGCAAAAATGACAATTCTTTCCAGTTTTTTTGTGACATTTCCTAAAATTTACCCAGTTATTATAGATCATTATTTCATATGTAAAATAAGAGACCAGAATTTTTACATTAGTTCACTTATATAAAAACAGTTATGACTTTTTATATATATTATGAAGCTGTTAAAATTTGGCAATAGTATAAACAACTTCATTATAATTGCTAAAACCCATGAACAAAATTCATGGTGGTTTGGTAATTTCTTGCTACCTTTTTACTGAATGTTACATTTGGAGTTTTCTTCTGGCTACTCTTTAAACTTAAATCAGTTTCTTCCATTTTGAGTCCTTATCTTAAATCATCCCAAATGCACAAAATGCCATTCACTTCTTTTCCAATGGCTCATATTCTTTCTCTCCTTTCTTGAAAGAATTTCTCAAAAATAACATCCTTTGGGAGGGTTTTGGTGACTAATCTTCATTCTCCAGCTCAAAACTGTTTATATTTCTCAATATGTTGGTTATCCAAATACAATAGCATGTCTTCCCATTGATTTTTCACCAAATAGTATATATTAACTTGATAATTTTCTGAAAAATGTCCTCTGTCTTTTTCAAGCCAACAAGTCCAAACCGAGGTTGGTTTGTTCCACCGTTTGGAGAAAACCCCTGGTGGGTGTGCCTTGCCGCTGCTATCCCGGCTTTGTTGGTCACTATACTGATTTTCATGGACCAACAAATTACAGCTGTGATTGTAAACAGAAAAGAACATAAACTCAAGGTAAGTGTCTGTTATATGTCTATCATTGCCTTCTACTTTTTTTTTTTTTTTAGTACTTGAAAACACTAATTGATTAAAAACCAAGGAAGCTTTGTTGGGAGTTACTATAGCTAATGTTCCTTACAAGTCCGTAGAACCAGGGATCACTTTGTATTGGCACATGTCTTCAATGTAGCACTTTAGGGAGAGCTCATTTAAATCTGAAAAAAAAGGTTTCAAGTCATATTTCTTTCACCAGCACAGAAAGAATATAAACATAGTTTACTACTTAGCCACAGTCATCCTATATCTGATTTTAGTGGAGTAAATATCCTCAATAAAGAGAATGACAATCAAAGATTTAATTAATTTATACTGAGCATCTGCCTTCTCTTAAATCAACTCAGGTTTATTCTTAAAGATTATTCAGATAGTTCGTGGTTGTAAGCTGCTGGTATGCATTCTTGCTTTTTGTTTTCACTTACTTGTGTCAGTATGTTATTAACCATAAAGTATGGAGAAAAATACTTTATTTTGTACATTTAAAAAATCAGTTATTAACTTTGTTATGACTCTAAAGAAAATGCCTCAGTGGTCTGGGATATCTTTCAAGAGAGCTGCCTAAAATGCTCTTACTTTATATAATGTTTTTCCAGCTCTAGTGACTTTTTTAGTTGCAATGAATTTTTACAATACCATTTGAAGAAGTGAGATATGAATGGTAACAATGATAAGGGCTGTTATTTAGTGGATGGCTACTATAAGCCAGGCCATCTTCTAAGCACTTTGTATTATATGTTAACTCATTAACTTTTCATAACCACCATATGAGGGAAGCATGTTAATGCATTAGAGTCTGTTACCCAGAAGGAGAGGATATTACTAAGAATAGAGTCCAGCACAGTAGGTATAGCAGGAAAAATATTCAGGAAATATAAAGAATTGGCTGACTATAGAAACCCATTGAGTAGAGGAATGAGAGAGATGAGGAGGATTCTGATAAACTATCCAAGTAGGGAGAACTTAAAAAGCTGTGGATCATGGTAAGAAAGGAGTAAATCCCAAAATAATAAGACCAGGAGAAGAAAATTAAAGGCTTTGGTCAAAGAAGAGATGTTTAGATTTTGAGAGTTTGGAAGGAGAGAAGGCTGAGATTGATGAACTGGTCCAAAGCATGTGGCTAGCTCCTGAAGCAAGTTGACGATGACGTCCGTCAACACTTGTAAGTTAGAGTAACGTGAGTCTGGTGTACTGAAAGTATCACCTGCCTCAATATTGACATGATTGGAAAGTAGCAGAGTATGGTAGAGAAGAACATCATGGGAAAGTTACTAAAACCATAAGTGAAAGTATGTAACTGTCCTGGAGGTCAGCATATTTAGTGATGTGGAAGGGCAGAATGAAGAGTAACTGGGCTTCAGTACAAGACAGTTCACAGAAACATGAAAACAAGTGAGGTATGCTCCCCTCTAATATGGGGAGTAAAAAAAAAAAAGAGCAAAAACAAAAACATAAAACCAAAAAAACAAACAAAAAACTCGACTGTCACTAAAGAACAGATCTCTCCAGGAAATCAGTGCTCCCAAAGGAAACCAAGTGGTTTTCACTTATGATGAAAGAAAAAGTTGTGAATTCAATTGCAAAATTACATTAAAGTGACTTTCCCCCATGCCCACTCCTGCCATGAGTAGATATTGTACTGCTCTGAAATACTTTTCTTAATTCTAAGATCATTGAGCTTCTCACATTCTGGTGATGTTGGGTTATTTGCACTTGTTACATGGCAGCTGACTTATTTAAGAAGTGAAAGATGCTAGGCCATTAAATGGTTATATCTGCAACTGGCACAGCTTTACTTCTTTACTTTGCCATAGTCAATGGATCAAAATAGTCACAGGGGCAGCCTCCATTCAAGGGGATGAGGGGGGAATCTTCTTTTTAATGGGGGAATGGCAAGGTCGTATTGTAGAAAATCATATAAGATAGGAGATATTTTCCAGCCATTTTTGGAAAATAAAACCTACATTTGTACCAAAAAATTTGCCATAGTCTAGATCTTGGTGATTGCTTCCCCATGGTATCATTTAAGCATATTCTTTTTTTTTTTTTTTTTTTTAGATGGAGTCTCGCTCTGTCGCCCAGGCTAGAGTGCAGTGGTGTGATCTCGGCTCACTCCAACTTCTGCCTCCCGGGTTCAAGTGATTCTCCTGCCTCAGCCTCCCAAGTAGCTGGGATTACAGGGGCATGCTACCATGCTAGCTAATTTTTGTATTTTTGGTAGAGACAGGGTTTCACCATGTTGGTCAGGCTGGTCTTGTACTCCCGACCTCGTGATCTGCCCTCCTTGACCTTCCAAAGTGCTGGAATTACAGGCATGAGCCACCACGCCTGGCCCATTTAAGCATATTCTTTTGTCCTCTGTGCTTCCTTTAAATTGGCCATTGGATCTAGAAGCTTGAGGAGATATAATTTTGATATTGTATATATATATAGAGAGAGAGAGAGGGAGAGGAGAGAGAGAGACAGAGAGACAGAGAGAGAGAGAGAAGCCCAAGACTAATTTATAAAAGGCCAGATAACTTTAAGCTACAAGAAGTTTGGCTTAGGAATTTCGAGGTCACAGAGATAATATGAATTCCAGCTCTAAACCCAATTGTAGATTTGTGGTTAGGAATATCCCTATCCTGGGAGATTCTTTCTTTCTTTTCCCTTCTTTTGGCATTATACCCAATGGCAAGGCTGAGAGAGGCATGTGTTCTCACTATCTTTCTCTGTGGGGTATTTTTTTTTTTTTTTGATTGGCCAACTGAGTATGCCATGTTTAGAGTGTACTAGTTTTATTTTGGGTGGTATCTCCCATCTTTGCCCTCTCCCACAGAGCCCGAGAATTGGTCTCTGTCCCAAGAGTTCAGATGGTCATTCTAATTCAGGCCCTAAGCCTCCAAGGATTGGCACGGTGTCTCTCAGGGCAGTTCCAGGCTCCAGGGCTTGCTGACTCCAAGGATTTGCTTCTTCACGTGGCTATTGTTTTTTGTATCCAATTGTTCCTCTTTCTAGTGGATAAGCCATAGTTTCTGAAATATATTTTCTGTCTTTTTGAGCATTTTCAGATGTTCTGTATTGAGAGGGTTTTTGATGTTGGTTTAGTTTACCAAAGCCTTGAAATGGATGTTGACTAATACATTTTTATTCTGAAAAAATTTGCAAACAAATTCTTAATTACGATCTACAGTTGGCTAGATTTACTCTGTGTCTTTGGAGGTAAATAAATGCCTACAAATTTTTACTCACTATGTTTTCTTATTGATAAAATTCAGAATTTAGAATTTCAGAAGTTTAGGAATGATAAAATACAGAACTTTTTCCCCTTATTCTCAGTAGAAAACATTAGAAAATCAAGCTTTATTAGGGTTTGCCTCTTAAAATAAGAGTTGAATATATAAAAAATAAGTTTTCATCACCTTCGGAATTGCCACTTGAAATCATTCTTTTGAATAATGAGAGTTATGGAATACGTGTGTCAGTCTTTTGTCACAAATCTAATGATACCAGTGACCATTTCATCATGAATCAAAGGCTTCTCACTCTGAAAACTGTTTTGCTCATATTTTGTTAGGAAAGGAGAGCTGTGGAATGTGAACACTGGAGATTCTGTCTAAAATTCTAAAGGGCCTTAACTGCTATGAAATTGATTCAAAAGAGAAAGCTGAAACTGAGAGAGATGGAAGCATTGTGATATTAAAAACAGCATGTTTTTGGGTGGCATTTGCTTTGGCTTCCGGTCAAGTAGCTCTGGCTGTCTGTTCTGCTTGGGATGGGATCCACCTTTCCACTCTGCTGAACAGCTCAGTATTGATGTAGGAACGCCAAGGCACTTGGCTTTCTTTGGCCATTATTTTGGTTGGTTATGCCCTGCATTAGCTCTGCAGAGTGCTCAAAAGCAAGCCAGGGTCAGCAAGGTCACGACTTCTTTAAGGTCATTCCCTGAGTCATTGGCAGAAGCAGGAATAGATTCTGAGCTTCATACTGCAAAGCCAGGGATACTTCTCACAAGGAAAGTGATTTCAAGAGTGTTATAGATTGGGTGTAGGAGGGAGAAATAATTTAGGATAGCTATCTAGAAATAGATATGAGGTGGTTGTGACAACCAATTTGCTCTGATATCTTTTATGGTAAAACCCTTAATTTGAGGGTGTTCTTTTTTGATAACTCCCAAATTCCTATTTTTGCCCTATTTTCATTTTTCCTTTCTGTTTCTACTCTCATAACCCTATAGACTCAGTCCTTTTATTTTGTACCTACACTCTTCTAAAGGGTTAGCCATGGGTTAATAACCAATCTTCCTTGCTGCATTCCAAAAGCATTCATTTTTTAAAAAGTGCTGTTCTTGTACGTCAGTCCTGTGTTTTTAAACTTTCCCACTTTGGCCCCTTTAAATCTTTACCTCTCGAAGAACTTCCATTTGCCCTAGCCTGGGTTTTAAGACTCTTTGCCAGAGGACCGCAAGCTAAATTTAAAATGGCTTTCTTCAAATGCTAGCCAGTGCTCTAGTCAAATGAACAATGGAGGTTTCCTTAAGCCTGACGGTTTCTTCTGCTAGGTACTCCAGCCAGAAAGCTCTTCTCCCTACTTCCTAATGATTGCTGTTTTTCAAAATCCTCTCCATCCTTTAAGATAATTCAAATACAAAAACTTCTCAGTGTAGCGTTCACCTTTAATGTAATTTATATTTCTCTTGTTTTTGCTCTTAGTATATTTGTATTACTCTGTGGCACAAGTCACGTATGTCTTTTACAGTATCTATTTTGTATAATTACCTTATCCCTTTTTGTTTTCAAGGTCAGGACCAGTTTTATTCCTCTTTTCAGCTCTCATGTGGCCCACCTGTTTCATATGGTAGACTCATTAAATACATGTTGGAGAATTGTATTCTCTTTGGCCGACATGGCTCTCAGTTGTTACTCTGTGTGCGAGAGATGATAACTGCAAAACATGTAAACTCTCCACTTCTCAAAGTGTGTGCTTATGTTGGTCAAAGCCCTGTTTAGATGTCATCACTGCAGGGAGTTTTTGTGAATTTACTCTAGACATAGTTAAACACTTCATTATCTGTACTTTTTATTATCGTTTCCAAACCTCTTTGAATCTCTATTCAGAGTGCGTTATAATTTGTGTACAAGTCTGTGTCCCCTTCTTCAATTCTGAGCTCCTTGGTGGGAGGTACCATGTCATGGCTCTTAATGTCCCCATAAATGTGCATATTGTCTGGATCTTTGTGGGCCCCTAGCATGAATGTCTATTCTGTGTCCCTGCATGTCCTAGTGTGTACTGCTCCTCACCTCTCCTTTGTTATCAACTATGTACCACATGTAAACTGTAGGCTGCTAGGCTAGTCTTTTTCTTTCATAGATTTTGATTTCTGTGGATTTATTCCTAAACGATTTCTACTCTGAATTAGTAAAGCATATACAATTTCAAAAGGAAATAAAGTTTCACTTTCTCTCCTTGTACTTAAAATAATCTCCAGTTTCAGAAAATAGAACAACCGTTTGGTTTGTATTCATGGAAACAAGAAGTCTTTTAAACTTTAAAGGGCATATTTAACCTTTTGAGCATTTATTGAGTGCTTGCTAGGTATG
>NW_012106019.1:246348-247767 GCF_000951045.1 Mandrillus leucophaeus | reverse complement strand
AGAAACAACTTCTCTGACATAACCGTTTGCTTCTTGGGTCTCATGGCAATAGTTTGGGGGCAACATGAATTTGAAGCATAGCTTTTACCATTCTGTTCAACAAATGTGTCTCCAGAGTTTAGCGTGTGTCGGACACTCTACTAGACATGGTAAGCCTTGCATGTTGAAATTTGACAAAATAAATTTATCACTTTTTTCTCTTTCACCTCGTTGTCCATAAACTCTCCTCAATGTTGTTCCTTTGGTTTAAACTGCATCTTCTCAAGCCTGGATTATGACAGTGTTGTCGTGTCTGTCCTCTGCCTCTAATCTTGACCACTCTCAATATACCATTTATAGTCCCAACAGAGCCATCCTTCTAAATAGAAATCTGATTATATCACTTGCCTGCCTAAAACCCTTCAGTGACTTTCCATTGCTCTTGTGATAAAAAATTCCAAAGCCTTTAGCAAAACATAAAAGTTCTTAACTTCTCTAGCCATCTTCTTCTGTGCAGCAAATTTATTTCATTTTCTTAGAATGGCAACTTGCTTTGCATAGTTTTTCACCTACTTCTTATCTCTGAGCTGGTGATGGCTCATATTTTAGAACTCAACCTAAATACTAGCCCCCATGCAAACCATCCCTGACTTTGTGCTGAGTTGGGTACCCCTCCTGGATGCTTTCTCAGTACCCTGAATTCACTCGTACTTTAATACTGGTTTTATAAACACGTGTTGTTTTGACCAGCTCTACCATTAAAGTAAACCACTGAAGGGAAGGACTGTGTATTATTTATAATTTTACCTCTAGGGTCTAGCAGAGTGCCATTGAATGAGTGAATTAGCATTTATTCATTTATCCATCAAACATTTATCTAGGGGATCCACTCTGTGGTACACGCTGTGCCAAGTGCTAGTTTGATGGTGAACAAAAATATACATGGTTCCTGTCCTCATGGAACTATGAGAGAGAGAGGCACAATTCACATAATTATGCAGAATGTGGCACTGCAAATGTGGCTGATGTCGTGAAGGAGAAGGAGATGGTGTGTTGAGAGGGTGCAGGGAGTTCCCTAATGTGATGGCACTTATATTGAGACCTAAAATGTTAGCAAGAATTAGCTAAATGAGGCTGGGTGGGAAGACTATTTCAGACACCCAAAGAAATCACTGTGTATGCATAGGCCTTACAAAAGGAGGTACCTGGTGAGAACAGGTGATTGAAATAATCCTGTGTGGCTGCAATGAGAGAGTTGAGGCTGGAGGGGAGGTAGAGGCAGACCAGGTAGGGCCTTCAGGTCACATTGGTCATTTTCCCTTCCCCTTAAGAACATAAAGAAGTCCACTGTGGTTGAGGAGAAGGAAGACTTTTTTTTTTTTTGAGACGGAGTCTCGCTCTGTCGCCCAGGCTGGAGTGCAGTGGCCGGATCTCGGCTCA
>NW_012106019.1:241303-243783 GCF_000951045.1 Mandrillus leucophaeus | reverse complement strand
TAAATACATGTTGGAGAATTGTATTCTCTTTGGCCGACATGGCTCTCAGTTGTTACTCTGTGTGCGAGAGATGATAACTGCAAAACATGTAAACTCTCCACTTCTCAAAGTGTGTGCTTATGTTGGTCAAAGCCCTGTTTAGATGTCATCACTGCAGGGAGTTTTTGTGAATTTACTCTAGACATAGTTAAACACTTCATTATCTGTACTTTTTATTATCGTTTCCAAACCTCTTTGAATCTCTATTCAGAGTGCGTTATAATTTGTGTACAAGTCTGTGTCCCCTTCTTCAATTCTGAGCTCCTTGGTGGGAGGTACCATGTCATGGCTCTTAATGTCCCCATAAATGTGCATATTGTCTGGATCTTTGTGGGCCCCTAGCATGAATGTCTATTCTGTGTCCCTGCATGTCCTAGTGTGTACTGCTCCTCACCTCTCCTTTGTTATCAACTATGTACCACATGTAAACTGTAGGCTGCTAGGCTAGTCTTTTTCTTTCATAGATTTTGATTTCTGTGGATTTATTCCTAAACGATTTCTACTCTGAATTAGTAAAGCATATACAATTTCAAAAGGAAATAAAGTTTCACTTTCTCTCCTTGTACTTAAAATAATCTCCAGTTTCAGAAAATAGAACAACCGTTTGGTTTGTATTCATGGAAACAAGAAGTCTTTTAAACTTTAAAGGGCATATTTAACCTTTTGAGCATTTATTGAGTGCTTGCTAGGTATGGAACACTTGTGTTAGATGTTGAAGATAAAAATGGTTCTACATTGCAGTCTGTGCCCTGAAGGAGTTTAATGGATTTTCCCTATTCACCACCTGTCTATTACAACACCAAGGTTGGAATTGACCATGCCTTTATTTGTGCCTTGTGCCTTGCATGTACATTAAATTATTTGTTTTCATGTCTGCCCTCAATTAATGATCTGTAAACTCTAAGAGGGCAAGTTTCTGTCTTATTTGTTGTTTTATCTAACACAGAGCCTACTAGCACAGGATAGGTGTTCAATGAATATTTATTAAAGAATCATTTCCCATCCAAAAATATGAGCAAATGCAAAAGACCCAGGGTGGGAAGGAGCTTGGCGTATTGAGAAACATATAATAGGCCATTGTGACTGAAACTTGGGGAATTTTAATTCATTTAGATGAGGTCAAAGTTAATGGGGCCAGGTCACATGGAACAAAGTTGCTGAACTTGAGCATTATTGACAGTTGGACATTATTTTTTGTTGGTGGTAGCTTTCCTGTGCATTGTAGGCTGTTTATCAGCATCTCTAGTCTCTCACCAGTAGAGGCGTTTACACCCTCCAGCTGTGACAACCAAAAATGTCTTCAGGCATTGCCAAATGTCCCTTGGGAGTGGAGACGGGCGCAAAATAGTTCTGGGAGGAGGCTGTGATGTAGAAACTTAAAGATAATTTTACAGCGTTTAGTTTTTCATTCTAAGTGAAACAGGAATCACTTTAAACAGGGAAGTGGCATATAATGATTTCGATTTTTAAAAAAGATTCGTTCGTGAGGAGAGTGGGTTGTCAGGGACAAGAGAAAAACAGGGACGTTTGTGGTGAGAGCAGCATTGAGGGCTGAGGGTTGGTTGCTGGATGGTGTGAAGGAAGAAGGGGAATTTGCATGGAGCACTGAAAGGAGAGAATGACTTTAAACAAATGTCAAGGAGTAGAAGCAGAATCCCAATTCAAAGAGTGACACATAGGAAAGTGCAGGAGCACAGAATGTGCAAGGCACATTTAGGGATTGGTAGAGATTCTGGAATCCTTGAGGGCCTCCTCAGAGTTTTAGATGTAGGAGCATGGAAAGGGAGTCTTTGTATTCTTCGGCCTTCTCATCTGCCTGTGGCCTCCCCTATTCAGCAACATCCAGCTTGGGCTTGATGGGTCAGAATTGCATTTGAAACACTAAGTCTGGCAGCAGTGAGGATGGATGGGGGAGGAGCAAGAGTGGAGGTGGGTTGGGGGAGCTGAGTGGAAGGGGAAGGTGGGTGGGAAGAGGCTGCTGCATAATCCAGGAGAGAAAGGATGAAAATCTGAAAAAGGTAATGGCAGTGGGGAGGAGGAGTACAGAACAGATAAAAAGTTTCATATGTTATTTTTGAAAAATACTGTTTTCCATATTTCTTGCAGTATTCTTTATATAAAAAGGACCAGTATTTGAATATTATTTTTATTCCATTCAAATCTAGTCATTCAGATACTTTTAACTCAAAGGGACATCTTAGAAGTGGCTTGTTTTTATACATATATAGGTGGTTTTGCAGAAACAACTTCTCTGACATAACCGTTTGCTTCTTGGGTCTCATGGCAATAGTTTGGGGGCAACATGAATTTGAAGCATAGCTTTTACCATTCTGTTCAACAAATGTGTCTCCAGAGTTTAGCGTGTGTCGGACACTCTACTAGACATGGTAAGCCTTGCATGTTGAAATTTGACAAAATAAATTTATCACTTTTTTCTCTTT
>NW_012106019.1:221534-239998 GCF_000951045.1 Mandrillus leucophaeus | reverse complement strand
ATTTCTTTAGTAGAGATGGGGTTTCACCGTGTTAGCCAGGATGTTCTCGATCTCAAAGCAGTGGTGTCAAGGGGAGCAGAGTACTTGTCTCTCTGTAATTATTTTATCTCAGAACCTTTGTTTATTCTGATGGTTATATATAGTTACCTTTATAGTCCATCATCTAAAATCTTCATTTCACCCTCTTTCATATGGGCCCTTTCTGCTAGTCTTCAACATATATAACTCAAACTTGTTTTAGTTAAAATAGATCCAGAAAGCATCGAGATGACTCAGGGTAACATGGGTGACTTTTTTTTACATAAGCTATTCTTTTGACCCATTCATTTGGCTAGTGTGCATATCCTTAGGTTACTACAGGTTTTTTGGTAACAAGATTTGTGGATTCTACTCATTATTACCCTGCTGGTACTTCTAATATGGACTTCAGTGATTTAGTCTAAAGAGGGCTTAAAAATTCTGTGATGTCTCTACTGTTTTTCTCCTTTTTCCCTCCCCACAAATGTTTCTCATGTCTGCGAATTAACAATAAAGTTTTATATTTTTTTCATGGCTAAATAAGAGTTTACAGTTGCCAATAAGGGGAGTATATGCATGCTATTTGTCCTTTTCTAAAAATAAACATTTATTGAGAATCAGCTGTGCATCATGTACTCTGCTAAGGTATTCAGAATACAGAGAAAAAAAGATATAGTCCAGGTCCTCATGTTACTTACATTCTAATGCCAAAGACAGATGAATACATATATAATTTCAGAATTGGTGTGATGAGGGCTGTGATAGAGGAAGGCGTAAAATGGAAAACAGGGAAACATAAAGGAGGAGAACTAACCCAACTTGACTTACTTATCTCACCTAGGTTGAGGCAGGAAAACCTACCAGAAAAGGTGAGGGTTAATTTAAGTCTTAAGGATAAATAGGACTGAGAGAGAGAAAGAACAAAGGAAGAGTAGAGGTTATTCTGGGTAGAGGAGGCTATGTGGGCAAGCACACAAAAGGTATCAGTGAAAGAAACACATATGAGGCATTGCAGGTGGTTGAAAGTGGCGGTGGCACAGGATCCAATCTGGAGAGAGATGAAAGATGAGGCTGCAGATGTGAACAGAGGCCAGATCATGAATGCTCCGTAGTGAGGTTCTAGACACACAAACAGGCAGGAGGGAGAAAATGCTGTAGGCTCCACCTTAAGGTATAGCCAGAACCCAACCGCTTCTTACCGTCTTCACTGCCACCACTCTGGTTCTAATCATCACGATTTCTTCCAATGGTTATGTAGTCTTACTATCCTTTCCCTATTTACCTAACACAGCAGCCAGTGTGTTTAGAACATAAGCAAACTGTGACCCTCCTCCATTTCAAACCCTCCAGTGGTTTCCCATTACACTCATCCTACAAGCCTAGGTTCTGATAGTTCTCCATAGTACTTATTACTATGTGAGATGCTGCATATTTTACTTTTTTATGGTATTCATTGTTGTCTCCCTCAGTGGAATGGAAGCTCCATGAGGGCAAGATTTTTTGTATGTTTTATTCACAGATGTGTCACCAGCATGGTACTAAGTTGTCAGTCAATATTCATTGAAAGAATGAATGACTGAAATCTCAGATATATCATGGTATTCACCGCATTAGTCATTATTGAACAAATTTATTTCAGCTCATCCCACCTCTGCCCTCCTTTCCTCTGCCTTACACCACTCTCAATTCAAGCTATTATACCTTCCTGAAAATAACTGGTTTTATGAATATATATTAACCTATATTCATAATCCCAAGTAGATTTTTGTATTTAGCCAAGCCTGGGCTAGGTGAATATATGCTTTTCTTTCTTGTACCAGCTCCGCTTGCCTGTGATGAGTTCTCAGAACATGATTAGATCCATGTGTGCGAGCCAGGGGTGAAATCTTGGCATTTCAGTGAGAAGAGAGCAGTGTTGTGACGAACTGTAACAAGATCTGAATGATAACAGTCACCAGGTTCCTAGTGTAAATCACATCCTCATTTTTTAAAACCAGCCTCTTTATTCCTTGGATTGGTCATGTTCTGGCTCTTGGCACTGCTGCTTCCATGCTGTGAAAATGAACTGCTCTATTTTCTCAGGCTCCATAGGGGTATCAAGTATTTGATTTCTTCATAAATAGAGCAAAGAAATAGAACCATAGAATAACATTGCGGACACATTTAACAATATTTATTTCATGAGTAAAAAAGCTAGACCTTTTGTTACATTGTCTGCTCTTCCAGTCAGTGAATGTTATTGTGACCATTGGGCAATGTTTGAAATCAGCCTATTCTGATTAAGGGAGTGTTTATTACCTTAATGATGATATATAATAGATTGTTAAACATTTACTTTCATATATTATGAAAGCTGAGAAATGGCCTACATACCTTCTCAATCTTGCTTTCGGATACTTATGTAAGTTGATGAACAGCATACTACTCAGTGCTGTCCAGCAGAGAAGGCAGGGTGCCTGCTTTCAAGGTGCTTATTATGTTTATCTTAACAACAACAGCCAGTACCACTACTGCCGCTATCACCGTTTATCAAGCACCTATGACATTAACAACTGCGGTTTAAATTGCTACAAGATGCTTTGCCTCTGTTACTTCAGTGAATGGTCTTAATTCCTCTATGGAGTGGGCATATATATCTCCATTGTTCTGATTAGAAAATTGTATACAGAGAGGTTAGGAATAAACAAATAATAAGTGTATCTTTGGCTTAAGTCTTAGACAATTATTCAACGCTATAGTAGAGAAGGTCTCTAACATAGCAGCTGTAAGAGGCAGCTGTATGTTTAATTGCTAGGGGGAATAATACAAAGAAGATAAAGTCCCTTGCTTCAAGGAGTTTGACTTACCAAGCAAAGTAAGTCGGTTTCCTTTGGTCATCTTAATTCCCCTCTGGAAATATGACTAGATAGCGAATATGAGTCTTTTCTTCACATGGTTTTGTTATCTCTTTCTACAGAAAGGAGCAGGGTATCACTTGGATCTCTTTTGGGTGGCCATCCTCATGGTGATCTGCTCCCTCATGGCTCTTCCGTGGTATGTAGCTGCTACAGTCATCTCCATTGCTCACATCGACAGTTTGAAGATGGAGACAGAGACTTCTGCACCTGGAGAACAACCAAAGTTTCTAGGAGTGAGGTGTGTTAACTCAGAGGAAAATGACTCCCCAGAACACGCTGTGCACACATCTATGTGGTAATCTTAAGGAAATGGACAGATTTGGAGGAGACAGGGCTTGTGATGATTAATTTATTCCTATTTTTTTTGTTCCAGAAAGGACTAAATTTTCATCAGAGGTTTCAGTGATTTTTTTTAGTTTACTCCTCATGATATATCATTTTCATGGATTTCCAAAAGGCTCAATGTTGCAACATAAAAACACAACCAGAGTACTTTTTTTCCTCAACATGCAGGTGATTTTGGTGCTGCAGTGTTTACTGTATCACAGTCATGTGTGAAGGCCCTAAAACTCCTGAGTCTGCTTATGACTTTTAAGATTCTGTAAAGGGAAAGGTATTGTTATTTGCCAATTCATTTTCTGTCCCCGTAAACACTGAACAACTTTAACCTCCAACTGGTCAATTTGGGTAGCTGTGAAGGACAGGAGTAGAAGGTTTGTATACTCTGCTGAGCACTTTTTACTGCAAACTCTGCTCATAAGTGCTTGGGTAGCTCACATGACAGAGCCATCGTTTCCCACGCCAAAACAGTGGGTGATTCTTTTTTGGGGGGTGGGGGAGGGGGTGTAGGATGGGAATTATATTTGTTGAAAAGTACTTTTGTTGTTGTAGATTTGGAAATTAGACTGATGTGATTTATTGTGCTAATGAAATTTCCTTGAGCTGTTTGTTAATTAGAATATGGGACAATGTAATATCTGTCTCCTATGAAAGAAGGTGTAAGGGTAATTATACAAGAGGATAAATTGCTTTAAAAAATAAGGTCTTCAAAGAGGCCAGTAACTGATGGACCAAGAGCAAGTGATTTTTCTTTCTTGATTCTAAAAGGAGCAAAAGATTTAACAGGATTACTTCTTTCTTCATGAATTCAAATCACATATTGCAATTACTTTAAGATTTTTTTTAATAGTTATGTTGAGTTTATACACCATCCTTGAGGTACTAATTACATGATACCAACACCTTTGTTGCTTTAGCCAAACGCTGATTTTGTCAATGTGTAGTTGTTTTTTTTTTGAAGGTGAAAAGACAAGCGCATGTTTATGAAGACAAGAGGTAGATTGGTAATCTTTTGATTTGGTTTCAGGGAACAAAGAGTCACTGGAACCCTTGTGTTTATTCTGACTGGTCTGTCAGTCTTTATGGCTCCCATCTTGAAGGTAAATATGTGAAACATTCATCTCTTCCTTCTTCTCAGAACACTGACATATAATTGGACATGTGAAGAGTGAAATTCCTTATGAGATATTTGCAAGATTCTCATCAGTTCTGTAACACACTGAAGCAGGGGTCAAGTAGAAAGAGGGCTTTAAATAGCTTTTGTCTTGATTTCCTTCTCAGTCTTTCATCCCCTCCCTTATCCTTAGTTTTGCAGTTACTTGATTGAACTGTATTAAATTAACAATATCCAAACTTTCTGATCTGTGAAAACAGTTTCATGCAATTGAATTAGACTGATCTTCTCCCCCTCCTCCACACAGATATTTTTTATTCTCCTTATCTTTTATACATTCTTTCTTCTATCACCTTCCATTTGCTTGTATCCAAATCTTGTCCCTCTTCCTTCATTAGACTCCTAAATAACATGAGTGATGCAGGATGACCATTTTGAAATTTTTCGACTATTGTTAATTATTACTTTGTTTCTATTTTATTTGAATCAGATGACCTCATAATTCACAAAGGTGAATCAGAGTAAAATTACTGACTCATAATTAGAAAGCTTTAGAAATGAACTTTTGAAGAAGAAAAATTCTATGATATAGCTTGTTTAGAAAATTAGGAGTCAATATATAGGTTTATTAATGGGTTGGATATCTGCCTAGATAGATAAATGGAAACTGTATGTGAAAACCTATTAAGAAGTAGGAAAAAAAACTAATGAAAGTTAGTGTATACCTCTTCATGAAGCTTCCAGTTTTCTTCTGTGATGCAAACATTTTATTTTTTTCAATCATATAAACATGCTTGTGAATTATTGATAATTTGTATCTTATGCTTTGTACCACAGTACAAAGCATGAAAGTCACCCGTGGACCTAACAGCTATAAACAACCACTGCTAATGATATCCTAACAAATTTTCTCTTAAAATGTTTATTTTTAAACAATTTTAATTTTAAAGACTTTTAAAATGTTCATTTAATTACATAAGTAGTGGAGCAGTACAATCTTCTGAAGAATTCAAACAATATAGAAGTACAAAAAGTGAAAAGCAAAAGCCCTCCGTTTCTCTAAAATTAGCAAATTTTATGTCCGTTGCCAATCAGATGAAGTTGAGGCAAGTGGAACTGTAATATCTTTGACCTATAAATAAGACTAAGATGGCCTTCAGGGGGTTTAGACTGTGTGCACAAAATACTTGTTAAACAGTTAAAATATGTAATTATTCATCTTTTTTCCTTGGTTTCCACAATGTCAATTAACTGGTTTAATTAATTTCTGACTGGATTCATGAGGAATATGTATCTCATCTTACACAAGACGTTAAGATTAAAAATAACCTCAGAAAAGTTGTTTCTGACTAGGTACAGAGGGCCTTAAAAGAGTACAGAGCTTATGTTCTGCAGGGACAGAGGGACACCTTTTGTCACCTTTGCCAGTGCAAAGCAAGTTATGGGATAGGTGTGAAGGTGTGGTGACTTTCACAGCATCGAATCTGCTGCCAAATGCTTTATGTTCCTCCGTTATCCTATAGGCACCAGCACATCAGCTGGTTGAAAGCCTAATGACAGCGTTACCTTTTAAGCAATGGAACCTCATCCAGTGAGATCATTTTTAGAGAGTTCATTGCAGACAATTATGAACCCATGTTGTGAGAGGCTCTCCTAGAAATGAATTTTCCCTGTGGGTTCCTTGAAGGTGGGCTCACTTCGAGCAGCTGCAGAGTTTCTTTTATGAGCTCTCTTTGTGCTCAGTCACTGATGAGGGAGAAATGGGCAGAAATCTTATCATCAGTTCTAATTTACTCATCACGTCCCCCATTTTTCTTTTATTTTTATAGTATTTCTTTTCATTAATACAGTATAAAATCGTAATTCAAAAAAGTCAGATGTGTTTAAAAGTTCCTTTTGTGTGTATACGTTATAGCAGATTGGCTTTATTCCTAGAGAATCTGACAGTTGAGTAATCATGGATGATTCCAAGGGGACACAGAGAACAGATACTGTATAATTACTATTTTTAGGAGAGATGCAAGACTTACATTTTCAGCAACGCCTCTTCCTAACCATTTTCTCACCCTGCACCCAAATATGGCTGCAGAGGAGTTAAAGCTGAAAGTTCTTTTGTTCTTTACAATGATTCTTTTCACCCCTGATAGGCAAAGTGCCTTAGTATTTACAGAAAGAGATTAGAATGCAGAGAAAGAAGGCAAGGCAGAGAGCTGTAAAAGATCAGTGAGCAGGAGCTTTCTTTTCCTTTGACCTTCCTTAATTAACCCATACCTGGGCTCACCCTCATTCAGCTGCTAGTGTCCATGATTGTGACTATTTCCACCTGGCAATTTTGCGTTAACCCAAAGAGACATTGTAAGAATAAATGAAAAATGCAGTCCAGCAAACGTTTTTGTTAAGCAAGGTTTTCCCCAAAAGGTGGGAAATGAAATTGTTTTGGCAACATAGTTTATAGCATACTGTACAAAACCTATACTTAAAAACAACAAGAATAAAATAAGGATTCCCAGTTGTGATTCCTTACTTCAGTAAGTTAGGCTATTCCTTCTGGAATCACAACTCCTGATAAAGTCAGCTACTTTCAGATCATGTACCATTGAGGTTTGGTAAGTTATGTGCGTTTATCACAAATCCCTTGTTAGCTCATTTGAAAAGTCAATACAGGAAGAAGCAGATATTGAGGGTACAGTTTAACTAAAACCTAAGTTATGACTAAGTAAGAGTCAAGATTAACAATTAACCGTAGAATTCACACAGAAAGTGGTGTCAGGGGTTATGCTGGAATAGGGAACCTTTTTTCCTCCCCTTTGTGACTATGTGTTTTTTAAGAGAACTAGAGGACAACTTAAGAGAATAATTTTACTTAAGAGTCTGTCTTTGAAAGGGCAGATCAAATGAATGGGAAAAGAGAAATGTGTTACTTTTACTTTTTAAAATGAAATGGCTCAACACCATTTCTGCAAACTCCATACCTCCCTCACAAGTTTGATGGTCCCAGATGATCCTAGTAATTTTCTTTCATGCATTAAGCAGTGTAGCAAGTTGTTTCCCCTGCCTGTTTATGCAAGCTTACTTTGAACATGAAGTTTTTCATTTTTTATTTTGATCTCTTTGCCGAGCTCGTTTATGTAGAAGAATGTAAGGAATTACAATTTTAGGTTCACGAGGATACCCCATTGACCCTAGCCAGCAATAGTCATACATGCCTCAAAGCACTGAATGTAACAGCTGATTTGGTACTGAACTGTTGGGAAGCAAGAATAACTGGCGTCCATAGCTGGTTAAACAGCTTAGTTCTATGTTTCTGCAACAGAAATATTGCCTGGTAAGTGAATATTCTGTATGGGGAAACCAGAGGAGGCTAAAGAGCATCAAAAAGATGAAAGGCACTTCCTTGCGCTTACTTTTCCCATTTTTCTGGCAAGTCTGAAGAAATAAGAATCAAGTGGAGTTCACTGCTACTTTTGTTGCCCTTGCTTGAAATAGTTTATTTCAAGTTAATTAGGAGTAGTCAAATTTATCTTTAATATTTGTTTAGTGTTCTAAAATCAGGAGAGCATTTAATTTGTATTTGGAAAATGTTTGTTGAGCTTCTACAATATGCCACAATATGTCTGTGTGTTCAGTGCCAGGGAAATAAAGCAAAATGGGTGGAGATGATGGTGATGGTGATGATGATGATGATAATAGTAGCTGCCATTTATTGAGCTTGGCATTTGATTAAGGGCTCAGCACAGATTTTTAAAATTTAGTCCTTCAATGAATGACACCTACAAAAAAATTGTCTCTATTTTACAGATAAGAAAATTTATTAATGACTTACCAGGTCACAAAGTTCATAAATAATAGAGTGAAAATGTGAATTCAGGCAGTTCTGACATGAAAGCCAATCTCATAACCCTCAGGGTTTACAGCCATTTAAAAGAAAACATAGTACTTGCTCTCAAAGAACTCATTCACTTTCATTTTCCATGAGATGATCTTCTCCAGCTTCTTTGATCCAACTTCTAATCCTCTCATGTGCAGATAAATACAGCATGTTCACAAACTCCTCATCATACCTCATTCCAGTTTCTTCAATGACTAGAAACCAGATTGCAAGTCAGTACTTCCTTGTCAGCTTAGATTGTCAAGATTTAAGGGAATTAGGATATTATTTGAATAACATGTTTCTGAATATAGTTGTCATTGCTGAAAGGGCAATGTAATAGAACTTAAATAAAACCAGGGCTCTGAGTCTGACCTTTGCAACCATTTTTGTGGTCTGTACTCCTGCCATTTTCCACCCTGACCACTCAGGACCAAAGAGAGTTCTGCTGGGCAATTGCAGGCTTCTCAACTTGCCAGTCAGGTCCTCGTGACGATTATGACATTAATAACCCCTTTATCATTTATCATCTATTCAGGACCAGGCCCTGGACTACATATTTTATGTGATATAGTCTTTATCATACCCTCTTTGAATGAGAATACTGAGGATAAGAAAAGTTAATAATTTTCTCAATGTTACAGAAGTGGTAGGGCCAGAATTTGAAAGTAGGCCTGTCTGACTTGTGTGCCCATGCTCTTAATCAGGATCTCATTCTGGGTTGTACATTCACATGTGTGCGCACACGCACACATATGCGTGCACGCGTGCGCGCACACACACACACATAGTGACCACTACTCTGCTAGAAGATCTCACTGTCCTACCTAATTCTGGTTGCACAACTACTCTCTACCCTTATTTTAAAATTTACCCTTTCTCGTTGACCCTTCTGGGAATATTCAAATACTATCAGCACATCAAAGGGAGGTATAAGTGAGAAAGAGTAGAACTGTGTTCACCAGAATTTGAAAAATTTGGTGACATGGTCTGAATATGTTAACTGCTATTTTGATTTTATCTCAATTATTCCATCGGCTTGTAGGAGCAATACTTGATTTCATGTATGGTAATCTTATTTATAATTTACTTTTGTGCTTTCTGGGTATGATTGGTTATCTATAAAATTTCCTTTACATAATTTTATCATTTGGCAATTCTTAATATGCCTGTAAGCCTGGTATGCTTTGTGCTGTTTATGTTTTAATTATTCCTGTCTTGCTTTGTAAAAATATCTACCTATTATTATGTAAATTATACTGGTTTAACTTAAGATGGAGTTCCATCTTCTTAAAATGCATCTTCTCTTTCCTCCTTTGAGAAATTTCTATTACAAGAAATGATTATTTTGTGATGAATTTTTAAAGACTGACCTCCTGTGACTCATGAACTAAATCCAATAAAAAGTATCCTCTAACCCAATAATTCTGTCAAGTTTCATCAAAGTTTCCATACTGGAAGATTTTTAATGAGGTGTTGCATTATCATAAGGAAAATAGCAAATTTCAAAAGATATATTTTTATGACTTTGAAATTGGCCCGAAGTCAACTTAATAGCCTTCTTTATATGTATTATTTCCTTTTCGACAAAGAATAACTGTTTAAAAAACATCTTCCTATCTAAAGCTATTTTTCTACCCACAACCCATGCCATTCTGTGTTACTGACACCTTCTGACTTTATTTTGTTGTAGATTTGGTGATATCTGTAATCATAAATTCACAGAGAATGGACCTAAGCACCAAGGCAAAAGTGTCCTTTACTTTGACATTAGAACCACATTAGAAAAAACATTTAGCTAAGCCTAGCTGAGGGATGAGGATGAGGCCAGGGATGGTCCCTTTGTGGTAGCTTTCTTTCAAGCTAGACAAATGCTTTACCCAGATTAAAAAGTAACTACTGCAGGAATTCTAACTAGTTTTCTATGGTTGAACTATACTTCTCTTTTCCCTTCTTACTTTTCTTTCCTTCCAGCGGCCCCACCCCCACTACCCACCAAATTACAAATGAAAGAACAAGAAAAATGGAAGATGTTTAAAAAATGAATCAAAGCTATGAAATGATCCTTCTCTTAGTTTTATTTTTTTACTTTATGGTACATTTATACACAAGAATCACAAGGAATAGAAACATGCACATTGCAAAAGAAATGAAGGCATGTGTCAGAAATAAAAGCGGCTTGAGTGTGATGTGTTCACCTCTTTGTGGTGACTGTTAGGTATTACAGCTTCCCCAGCAGGAACATCATCCCTCCTACCCCCATCAACGTTCTGTGTCACTTTGATTTTTTTCTGACATGAAGAGCAAAATTAGCTACATTAGAATTGTTAGTCTTTTTTTGAAGAAGCATTTGATTTTATGTGTGTGTGTGTGTGTGTGTGTGTGTGTGTGTGTATTTATTTGTTTCACATAAATTTAAGCATCCCTATGGCTAACCAACAAAAATTGGAAATATTTGTTACACATTTTAGAATTTACTCATTCTCGAATAGTGGCCAAAGAGTCTCAGATACGGAACTACTTTAGACAATCACAAGGAGAGGCTAATAGAAATTGTGCTTAGTACGTGCAGTATTTTTAAAATTACTCTAAAGCCATACTATGTTTTCTGGTTACAACAGCCTCCTTTATGTGGATTTGGTAAGATTGGCCTTAATTGACTTGCAGTTTTAGTATTTTAGCTTTGAAAAATCCTGAAATTACTTGAACTTCTTTTCAAATTCTAAGGTTGAGAACCTTTTGTTTTTCAAACAGAAGACTTCCCAGAAACAGAATCGTCCTTGATTTGCTTAGTTTCCTCAGTACTAGGGACATTTCAAAGGTCTAGGAATAGATACAGTTTACAGTCATCACTTCTTGTTAAAACACTTTGTATTAATATAAAATATTTTTGCTAGTTAATGCATGAAAAGGTATTAATTCAGTTTTAAAAGATGTGTATTAATCCATGTGTGTAATTAATTGCTTCCAGGTGCTCCCGGGTCCTTTCAAGCAGTGTTCTTTTTAGTTAGTTCTCATAATATTCGCAGGAAGTGAGGGGACAGTCTTTTGATGTTTTTTTTATTGAAAGAGGCATATATATACCAAGCTGATAGATGATATGGCAAAAATTATTAAGGACAAAAATCAACAAACTATATTGAAAGGAACTTGGTCTCAAGAGTGAGGCAGCCATCTATTAATACCTCTATTTCTGTCTACCTCACAGTCCATATAAGCTTCTGGTTTACATAGTCATTCCTTTTCAGGGTAAAGGGAAACAGAACTTTTCCTCCATTAATTAAAAAAAGTTATTAGTAAGGTCATGCATGCTCACTAAAAAAACAAGCATCCAATGAAAATTGAAAGTCCTTTTTACCCTTCTTCATTTATTTCTCTTACAAAGAGTTTAGAAGTTCATCAATTGACTAGTAAAGCATACTAGTTAGAGGTCACTATGTTATTCTATCCTATATTTTAGTTTTAGATTTAGCCTTCATTTAAATGATTCCTCTTTTTTCTTATTATCGTTTTTAACTTTTATCCAATTTTTTTTCTTTCTAGTTTATACCCATGCCTGTACTCTATGGTGTGTTCCTGTATATGGGAGTAGCATCCCTTAATGGTGTGCAGGTAAGTTTTTGAACAGCAATGTAAGTACAGTCGTGTTTTTCTAGTAGTAAGAATAGTCCAGTAACAGATCTTTGAAGAAAAGTGCTAATCCTTATTAACTGCTGAGTTTGTAAAATGCATTTATTTTCTACTTCACCATTCACCTGCTTTTCATTTCTGGTTTAATCGACAAGTTAGCCAGTATTAGCAAATGTTACCATACATACCCATTGTTGAAATAGGCTGTTAAAAGTCATTTAACCAAGAAAGCGAGAGGCTATAATCTTTCTTTTCCTCCCCCTTACCCATCTTTATCTCCTTTTTACTGTCTCAGGAAGGATACATAACCCTTTCTGTGTGTCTTCAAGATAGTATTTATCCATTTGCCTTAACTGTATACTAAAAACAGGGTATTGATTTGCTTTTCACATGGCTATGATCAATAATCAAAAGGTTTTTACCAACCAAAGAATAAAGTCAATGTGGTTGATGTATTGCTTTTGTTGAAAACTTTAGCTATTCGTAACTTTGGGAAAACTGACACACTTTTAATAAAATCATTATCAGCTGGGCACGGTGGTGCGCACTTTTAGTCTCAGCTACTTGGGAGGCTGGGGTGAAAGGTTCACTTGAACATGAGTTTTAGTCCAGCCTCAACAACATAGTGAGAACCTGTCTCTTTAAAAAAAAAAAAAAAAAAATCATTAGGGAAAACTTTGTAAGGGACTTTGTCTTTCAGTTGGGTTTTAATTTAATTGGCACCAGGAAACTGGAAGTACTTATGCTGTTTTCTGGCACCTTGTTAACTGTAGCTTTATTTAGCACTTAGTAACATTTTAATGGGAAAAGACCGCGTGTCCTGTGAACATCCTAAGAATTTATTTGAACCCCTTCAAAATAGTCTTTGCTTTTGCTTATCAAGTTCAGATTAATTTGATTTTAAAGTCAGATAGAACTGGGCAAGCAGCCAGACCACCAAAGAGAGAAAAGGCTACTTTACTTTTCTCTGTTTAGGTCTGCTGAGTAGAGTTCATCATCTTTTGGATATTGGTTACAAAATACAAGGTGGTTCTTCATAGACTGTACTAGATGAATGTGAGTTTATTTGTGCTCATGAAACTTTTGAGAAGTATAAATTTGTAAAAATATCTTATTTTTACCTGCCATTGTAAATATTCTTTATTTTCCAAAATGGAAAAATATGAAACAGAAATGGCCCGCAGACGAATAGTTCTTATTTTTGTTTGTCCTTGATGACCTGGTCTAGATCAGAAGTTTAATTCTATGTGTTTTAGGGGCTTTATTGTTTGAAACTCAGTGCATGTTTATTTAATTGAAAAGAAGAAAACATCAACCACATAGTAATGATGGGGAAAAACAGCCAGGGTCTAGCTAGTAGGTTTCTTAAATTCTGCAATGCTGTTGCCTCTAATGGCTTTTCTCTTTCTTTCTCGATTCTCCCTTGTTTAGACCTTTTAGGTGAGATTTGATTTAGCAGATTTTGTAATTTGTAAAGAAATTTTGTAACCCAAACTTTATAAATGAGAAGGTCCCCACCAGTCAAAAATAATTCTAGAGGGAAAAAGAAAACCCTTTAAATAAGAAATCACTAGAGAAGATTGTGATAGTCTAATTTACTTTTGCACTTCTTTCCCTCCAGAAAGAAAATAGAGATATTATTTCAGAGTTCATATTGCATGATTATTCAATTCAATAGCTATTTACTGAGCATCTTTCATTGAAAGATCCTGTAATAGGTTCTTGAATATCTTCCCGTTTGTCACTGGCAAGGTCAATTTGGCAGTTATTCTTTGAAGCACAGCACCTGGCACACAGATGCTCAGTAGTTATTTCAATAGCTGTTTATACATGACCATACGATAGCCTCTCTTAGGTTCAGATGTTGACCCTGAAACTCACTGTGGTATTCATATAGCTTTTCTCTGAAAAGAAATGGTGATAGATTGCTGAGTGTATTAGTCAAGGTATGCCACTCAGATAAATAATATGGAATTTATGAAAACATAATGTATTCCCATTTTTAAGTTGAATACTTCCTTTATATCCTTAAAACATTCCTGAAATGTGTTAATATATGATGCATAGTATCATCTCCTCTTTTTTGAGATAAGACAACTGAGGCAGAGTAAGATACATGAGTTAGACGGCTTCCTTCAGCATATTATTACTAAAATAGGCAAAAGATCCTCTTTCCTGAGACTCAGAGAGTAAAAATAGAAATTAGGAGATGAGCTCCTAGAATTTATGTTTTGCTTTGTGACTTTATTCTTTAGTGGCCACTTTTTCTTACACATCTACATAACATTCCCACAATATAATGACAAAGATTTGAAGACTTGTGCTTTAGTGTGCTTGACTAAATTTCTGCATTCCTTTGTTCTCTGAAAAGGACGTTGCTTGCCTAAATTATAGAATATAAATCAGTAATGATTAGTTAGGCATAGTGGAAATGTAATGCAGTAATACATTTGGACTCCCTTCCTCTTTCCTCCCCAGTTCATGGATCGTCTGAAGCTGCTTCTGATGCCTCTGAAGCATCAGCCTGACTTTATCTACCTGCGTCATGTTCCCCTGCGCAGAGTCCACCTGTTCACTTTCCTGCAGGTGTTGTGTCTGGCCCTGCTTTGGATCCTCAAGTCAACGGTGGCTGCTATCATTTTTCCAGTAATGGTAGGGATTCCTTTAATTGAATGTACCTGTGAGATTATATGGGTATCATGTGGTTATTGTTATATGGAAGACTCACATGTCTTTTATGTATTGTTCCAAATTTTTCCAGCTTTGACCTCATCACTTTGATCAGTTGTAATTTACATTTCCCATGTTTATGGTTGTCTAGGATGGACCTTAGAATCAGGCTCACCTGAGTTCATATACTGGCCCTGGTTCATGCTCATCAGTAAACTTCTTTGAACTACTATTACTTCATCAGTAAAATGGGGGTTGCATTGTTGTTTTTCTGAGCATCAAAAATGACTATCAAACATGTAGCACAATGCCTGACACATAGTAAACACCAGTGCATGTTAATTACTTTTTAAATGTTGTACAATAGAATTAATCTAAGTAAGAGTGTAGGACATTTCAGTTCAAGTAATGAAGAAGTGCTTGGCAACTTGTGAGAACTCATCCAGTACATTAGAAGAAATGGAGTGAGAAGTTCACTTTTTACATTTCTTGTGGTTTGCATAATGCTAAGTTTAAAGATAAGGTGGGACTCTCTATCCTTGTCATAATATGATGAGAAACAAGGTAAAGCAACTAATGTTTCACTCTGAGTCACAAGTGAAAGAAGAGAAAAAGAAGTTTTGTATTTGGCTTCATTATTGAATTTTATACTTTACCATAACTCTTTACTTCTTACAAGAAAATGCATTTATGTACACTTAAAACAAGTTACAAAGGGAGCCTCGAGTCTGTTTTATCTCCCCCGCAGGTTTGAAAACAGAATTTTCCTACACTTACCACATTTTATTTTTATAAAATTCCTCTTACTCTTAGCCAAGATTATTATTTTATTTTTTGTATTTGTTTGAAATTTTTTTTCTCCCAAGGATGCAAGAAAAAGTGGATATTAAATACTAGTCATATTTGTTAGGTCAGATTTTTTTTCTTAATGGTGCCTTATGTCTTTCTTTCCTTTTTTTTTAAAAAAAAAAAACTATATTAACTTACTGAAAAGCACACTGAGTATGAGAAACACTCAGATTTACCTATTAGTGTTATCTGCCTACCTACAAATTTTGCTGAAACCAAGAAAATTGAAGCTAGAGCAGGATACATTTGAATTATATCCAATAAATCACTTTTTCCTTGTGCTAAATAATAATTTTAAAATGCTTTACTTTTCTAAAGTGTTTTTGTCTTTTCAGAACTTTTATTTGGTCACAAAATAATTCTGTAATAGAAGTTAGGACAGACATTATTTATTTCTCTAGGCGATGAGGAAACTGTCATATCGAGAGCATGATGCTGATAAAGACAACTGCTTAGTTTGAAGCAAGTCAGGATGCCTATAACTTGCTGCATATTAATTTTAATGTAGAATAAAGATATCTTAATTCTACCTTCAGAAGTATCTTAATATACCTTCAGAAGTTATTCTTCAAGAGCAATTCATAGAACCAGAAATACACAGGTCAAGAATATTTGTTTTGGAAGCAGACAACTGGGGCCTTTTGTATTATTCAATTATCTGGATTCATCTCCCTCACAGACATTAAGGATCTTGGACAACATACTTAATGTCTCTAACCTTCAGTTTCCTCAGCTGTATGACAGAAATAATAATACCTACTTTTGGGGTTTGTTTTGAAGAATAAATGAGATAATATTGCCTAAGAGTTTAATATAGTGTCTGGGATATGTTAAGTATTCAGTTAATGGTGATGATTGAAGTAGCCCAGTGAATGAAATGGTCTATGCATATTCAAATACTACCTCATTGTGAATACTTTGAAGATGTCTCAGTATTCTGTGTGTCGTACAGATTTTCTTGATTGCTAAAAACCTTTATAACGTTTTAATTTTTAATACTTAGAAATCATATGTCAGCTATTTTGTGACTTTAAACTTTTAATTATTTTATTTAAAATCTCACATGGAAGGCAATGGTTTTGAAAAACAATCCTTTCACATTAAAATTCTAATTGAATGTGATCATGCATTTCAGTGAACAAAACAAAGTGAGTTTCAACTAAGACTTTTATAAAACAACTTTTCCCATATAGAAAATTATGAGAGTTCACTTGGTATAAGTCCATACCGTCAAGATCAGGTCTGTCATACTCTATCCAGCCTTACACAAAGTAGGTTTCTGTGGACTTTGATAGGAGAGTATCTGTGCTTGCTGTGACTTCATCTGACATGGTTTCTTCCATGCTTTTAATATTTGCTCTTTCAGATCTTGGCACTTGTAGCTGTCAGAAAAGGCATGGACTACCTCTTCTCCCAGCACGACCTCAGCTTCCTCGATGATGTCATTCCAGAAAAGGACAAGAAAAAGAAAGAGGATGAGAAGAAAAAGAAAAAGAAAAAGGGAAGTCTGGACAGTGACAATGATGATGTAAGGAACTTTCCAGATTCCAAAGGAAAACTAGTTAAAGAAACAAATGTGAAAATTGTGCCTTTTTATACCTGATGTGAAATGGAGGGCTGAGTTCTAAGAATGTTTATCTGGACATGTGGTATATTACTCATTTCACATCCCTTTGCCCTTTATATTCTCTCTTTGGTTTTTTATATTTTCTGAAGTCTTTCTGTAACCATTAATACCCTAATAATGACATAATGACTAATAATAACTTCTAAAATATTTTAAAACCCACCACATTAAAAAAGTTCTGATCTCATAAAGGAAGTTTGCTTAGTAATGCTATAAAATGTATTTGGTTTCTATTAATAATTCAGGGCTTATATTTGAGATAATAACTCAATTTTATGTAATTTTAAGCCTAATGTGGATAGATGTCGATGATCTCACTTTGTATAATCTATGAATCTATTTGAGTAGGCTCTCCACCAAAGTTCTATGCTGTTATATTAATCATAGCATTATATTTATACTAATATGATTTAGCATTATTTTTCTGTAGCTCTTCAATATAAAGAAAAGAGAATTGGAGTTTGGGGTCTTTTTACATAATTGTAGTGGTTAGTGTCATAGTCTAGAGGGTCCTCCTCCAATTAGGTGATTAAGTTGAGAAGTAAAATTTTGCCCAATTTTTTCTTTAGGAAACCAGCTCACAGAAATACAGATTCTCCAGTAGGGGTCTGTAATCAGTGCTAGGAGAAAAACTGGGATTTGTTTACTTTAACACAGGCACACACCTTATTCCAGTAGCCTTTTGAAAAGATTGCCAAAATAATGTTTTCCATTTGAAAATTTGCTCTGGATTTCACACAGTGCAGTATCACAAACGATTTTTTGTGCATCATTACCCATTCTAAAGTAGGAATATTGTTAATTGTTAGTTTCTACTTACTACTTGATAACTTTGATTGATCATTGCATACCTTATCCTTGATTGTCTCAATAGCTTGTTATCACAGTATTTATTTTTGTTCCCATTTTACAGATGAGGAAATTTAGACTGAGAAATGTTAAATATTTTGTAAAAATTTTAAAGCTTTATTGAGGTATGATTGACAAATAAAATTGTAAATATGTAAGGTGAGGCTTTGACATGTATATTTAAGTCATTTTTCTAATTGTACACAGCCGTAATGGCAAAGCCAAAATTCAAATCCAGGCCTCTCCGGTTATTTCCAACTGGTCAGGCTGTCTGATTGTATTCTTTTTGTAGAACTTGGAAATAGTACAGTGAAAGAAGGCAAGAGACAATTGGATTTCACATAAATTGATTCAATAAGAAAAAGGCTTAATGCATGAGGCACATTTAGCTAAAGAGAAAAAGAGGTGAAAAGAGCTTTATGACTGTCATCGTCCATCTACAATGAGAACAGGTGTATAGATTTTGTTTCCAGTGATGACAGAAAAAGAATGTGTTTAAACTACAGGGATTAAGATGGAATAGTCCAAAGAATGGTGTGTTTACACATTTAATAGAAATTAAAATTTGAAATGAATTTCTGGACCACTCAAGACCAAAAAAAA
>NW_012106019.1:217957-219559 GCF_000951045.1 Mandrillus leucophaeus | reverse complement strand
TTTTCTCCCATTCTGTAGGTTGCCTATTCATTCTGATGATAATTTATTTTGCTGTGCAGATGCTCTGTAGTTTAATTAGATGCCATTTGTCAATTTTGACTTTTGTTGCCATTGCTTTTGCTGTTTTAATCATGAAGTCCTTGCCCATGCCTATGTCCTGAATGGTATTGCATAGGTTTTCTTCTAGGGTTTTATAGTTTTACATCTTATATTTAAGGCTTTAATCCATCTTGATTTGATTTTTGTATAACATGTAAGGAAGGGGTCCAGTTTCAATTTTCTGCATATGGCTAACCAGTTTTCCCAACACCATTTATTAAATAGGGACTCCTTTCCTCACTGCCTGTATTTGTCAGGTTTGTCAAAAATCAGATGGTTGTAGATGTGTGACATTATTTTTGAGGCCTCCATTCTGTTCCATTGGTCCATATATCTGTTTTGGTACCGGTACCATGCTGTTTTGGTTATTGTAGCCTTGTGGCATACTTTGAAGTCAGGTAGTGTGAAGCCTCCAGCTTTGTTCTTTTTGCTTAGGATTGTCTTGGCTATATGGGCTCTTTTTTGGTTCCATGTGAAATTTAAAGTAGTTTTTTCTAATTTTGTGAAGAAAGTCAATGGCAGCTTGATGAGGATAGCATTGATTCCATAAATTACTTTGGGCAGTATGGCCATTTTCATGATATTGATTCTTGTATCCATGAGCATGGAATGTTTTTCCATTTGTTTGTGTCCTCTTTTATTTCCTTGAGCAGTAGTTTGTTGTTCTCCTTGAAGAGGTCCTTCACATCCCTTGTCAATTGTATTCCTAGGTATTTTGTTCTCTTTGTAGCAATTGTAAATGGGAGTTCATTCATGATTGGGCCCTCTGTCTATTATTGGTGTATAAGAATGCTTGTGATTTCTGCACATTGATTTTGTATTCTGACACTTTGCTGAAGTTGCTTATCAGCTTAAGGAGATTTTGGGATGAGACAGTGGGGTTTTCTAAATATACAATCATGTCATTGGCAAACAGAGACAATTTGACTTCCCCTCTTCCTATTTGAATACCCTTTATTTCTTTCTCTTGCCTGATTGCCCTGGCCAGAAATTCCAATACTATGTTGAATAAGAGTGGTGAGAGAGAGCATCCTTGTCTTGTGCCAGTTTTCAAAGGGAATGCTTCCAGCTTTTGCCCATTCAGTATGATATTGGCTGTGGGTTTGTCATAAATAGCTCTTATTATTTTGAGATACATTCCATGAATACCTAGTTTATTTAGAGTGTTTAGCATGAAAGGCTGTCGAATTTTATTGAAGGCCTTTTCTATATTTATTAAGATAATGATGTGTTTTTTGTCATTGGTTCTGTTTATGTGATGGACTATGTTCATTGATTTGCCTATGCTGAACCAGCCTTGTGTCCCAGGGATGAAGCCAACATGATCGTGGTAGATTAGTTTTTTAATATGCTTCTGTATTTTACCAGTATTTTACCAGTTTACCAGTATTTTCTTGAGGACTTTCACATCAATGTTCATCAGGAATACTGGCCTGTAATTTTGTTTTTTTGTTGTGTCTCTGCCAGGTTTTGGTATCAGGATGATGCTGGCCTCATAAAATG
>NW_012106019.1:213811-215005 GCF_000951045.1 Mandrillus leucophaeus | reverse complement strand
GCCTGAAATATTAAAATAATTAAAGCAGTATTTTGTCCAAAATAAATATGTCAACTTATGTACATGGACATCAAATTTAAAGTTCATTACACATTATGAACATATGAAGTGAGGGATTATGGAATCCCCCTCTCTAATGATTTTTAAGAAAAAATAGTAAAATATCAACTTTGGAGAATGTTTTAAATGTACTGCTCTCTAGTGACAAAAGTTGGATCAAAAGAACTCCTTAGAAGTTCTTCCAATTCTTAGATATGATTCCCAACAAATCCTATTTCATTTAAAGTGGTTTTTTTTCTATTGATATTTACCATTTCCAACAGATTTCTTGAAGCCAAAGTGTCATACTTGTTTTTTTCCCTCTTCCTCTTCATCCTACCCATTCCAACACAAGCAAACAAACATATACATTTGTTCCTAGGCAGTGAATCCAGCTAGGCAATTTGGAGTACATCTGTGCAGTACGTTCTGTGTGTTGAACTCATTATTTAGGGGCTCCACTTAGGAATGTGGTTCTCCTAAGTTTACTTCTTAGTCAAAGGGTTTGGGGCCCATGGATATAGGGAGTCATGTGGGGACATGGGAGTTATAGCTATAATATAATATTTATGAGCACAAATAGTAAAAATTATGGCTTACCAACATTTTGAGCCACTCACAGTCATTTTTTAATCTGCCTGGTAGGCTGTGATTAAGGGTTGGCTGCCAACTCATCCATCTATAAGTGCTATTATTTTGGAAAATGTTTGAAATACTGTAATGACTTACTGTTTTTGACATTCTCATAAAGGTAAGTGTATGTGGCATCTTTTTCATTATTATTATACTTTAAGCTCTGGGATACATGTGCAGATCGTGCAGGTTTGTTACGTAGGTATACACGTGTCATGATGGTTTGCTGTACATATCAACCTGTCATCTACATTAGGTATTTCTCCTACTGGTATCCCTCCCGTAGTGCCCTACCCCCGGGCAGGCCCCAGTGTGTGATGTTCCCCTGCCTGTGTCCATGTGTTCTAATTGTTCAACTCCCACTTACGAGTGAAAACATGTGGTGTTTGGTTTTCTGTTCCTGTATTAGTTTGCTGAGAATGATTGTTTCCAGCTTCATCCATGTCCCTGCAAAGGACATGAACTCATCCTTTTTTATGGCTGCATAGTATTCCATGGTGTATATGTGCCACATTTTCTTTA
>NW_012106019.1:193506-208056 GCF_000951045.1 Mandrillus leucophaeus | reverse complement strand
TGGCATGTTTTTTTTTTCTTTTTTGCTTGTTGAATGCATTGTCTTAGTTCTCTAAAAGGATACTGTTGTATATTAACCTCTTTAGAGTCACCATAAAGGAATTTTCCATGTAGGTAATAGACTTTATGTTAAGATTTTTTTTAACATTAATCTCATTTTATTTTCAACTAAAAATCATCTTTTTGGTACTTTCAATTAAGAGATATATTGGGTCTTTCAGTCCCAACATAGACTTGGAATCAATATAATGCATTTAAAAGAAACAAAGTGGTAATCTCTGGGAAATCTATTATAATTTGGGCTAGGTGGCCTGTTCTTTAAGCAGTCCCATGATTAGCTGCCTGGTATTGCAATTTCCGTTATGATTCTCTGCTTATCTGACCATCGTAGACACCTTTTTAAACATTTTATTTTCTTATGTTTTGCTTACATTTTCAGATATCTTTGCCACAAGCTAATTGAAATGAACCTTTACCCATAAAATAGTACTTAGCGTAAGAGAGGAAAGTTTATTTTCTAGTATACATAGAAGGCTTCTTGATAGCAGATATATAAACAGTCTGTCACTTGTTCTAGAAGGAAAGATGGGTCATGATTTTCCTAGAGACGGAATCAGCATAAACAAAACAAGAATTTCAAGACCATATTATAACTTCGGAAGTTTCCTAGGTTTAATCTGTTTTTGCATTGAGATCATTTGCTTCACAGATACAACTCATAAACATTGCTGATTGGGAGTCTAAGTGATAGAAAGCTTTACAATTCAGTTGTAGTGATCTCTATTTTGTGTAGTTGTAGCTTTAATGGACTCAATACCATTAACTCAGAAGAGCAGAAAACAAATGTGAGGAGGAAAGAAGGAATATAGTTAAAAGATAGCAAACTGGAAGTAATTATAGGGCTTTTCTCCTTAGTATTAAGTAAATGATTATATAAAACGGTTTGATCGACAGTAGCAGATAGGAAGGACTGTATAATAAAAACATTCTAAAACCTGTTGTACATTTTTTTCACAGTCTGACTGCCCATACTCAGAAAAAGTTCCAAGTATTAAAATTCCAATGGACATCATGGAACAGCAACCTTTCCTAAGCGATAGCAAACCTTCTGACAGTGAGTAGAACTAACCTCTTGCATGCTTGCTTGAATATGATTTGCACTTACAGAGAAAAAACACTTTAGAATTGCCATCTGCATTAACTTGCCCTCAATTTTGTTTTGCCTTTTTTCTATGAGAAGATTTACACTTAATTATAATAAAACTTTATTTTTACATACCCTAAGCTTCACTCTTCTTTTTATCCATAACCTTTTAAATTTTTATTTGGTAGTCTTTTCCCTCACCCAAATCATCCCCAGTTTTTCCAACTACTAAATTAATAACCACGGTTTTAATTGATTTTTCTTTTTTTTTTTTCCTGCTGGTATTTTGAATTGCAGCTTATAATACTACATCACTGTCACTGTTTGTCTTCCTTAGGTTTCAACTAGTGATCAAATCAGCTCAAAAGAGAAATTGCATCATTGGTGTCTCAGTGATCAATAAATCAATTGTTAATATTAAGAATCTGGAAAAATTTAATTTTGATTAAATTAGCAATCATGAAGTATTAGTACAACTTTCTAGATATAATTTATATGCATTTGCTTTCTAATCTCTTCATTCTCCCTTTTGCTATTTCAAAATTATTGTTATAACTGCACTGATCTTTCTAGGGTGACAGCCTGGTGGCTATGGTGCAATGGTTTGTGACATTTTTTTCTTCTGTAATTGAATTAACAGGCCACTTAGTAATGTCAGTGACTATTTCAGACTTTCCGAATAGCAGGTAGCAATTGCCATCAAGCTACTTTCTACTTTGCATTCTCATTGAAGAAAATGCATCCTTTTAGATTCAGATGCACTTCAGAGCACACTGATCTGTTACAGAAAAAGACAGTTAAGACACTTTTATTTCTATTTTACCAAGCCACCTCGACTTCAATAAGAGGTTACTGTTATCAAGAAATGTTTGGAATGAATGTCTATTGATAAAAAATAATGGGTGTATTCGTTATCAATCATTGAGTAACAAATTACCATAAAACTTAGCAGCTTAAAACAACAAACATGTTTTCTTACACAATTCCTGACATTCAGGAATGCAGGGGCAGCTGATTTTGGTTCTGGCTCAGAGTCTCTCATGAGATTGCAGTCAGACCTGTCAAGCTGTCAGCTGGGGCTGAGTCTCTGAAGACTTTTTTTTTTTTTTTTCCCAGGAAGAAATGAAAGGATGTATTGAAAATTATAGTATACTCCCCGTTGTGGGAGTGGGCCCAAGAATAGGGATTCAAGGGCCCCATTACAAAATTTTGGGGAGTTTAAATACCCTCTACTTGGGGTACACCCTATGTAAATGAAGAGGATGAAGTAAAGTTACAAACTCATTTACTTGGCCTATGCCTCATGAAGAGGATATTTCCTGTGATAGCCAAAGTGTGAATAGGCCTCATGTTCCCTGCCTCCAGACCCTGTTTTCCTGCCTCATCTCCTCAAGGAGAGATGTGATCTCCCTAAATCTTCATGGGAGGCAGAGGGACCGATGGTCTTTTTTCTGTAACTGCTTCATTCTGGCTTGGGGCATACTCCCTACCTGTTGGGGATCACTGAACTCTCACCCTGCTCTTAGTCTAATGAAGGCAGGGTAGCTTCTTGATGGCCAGGGCGGTGTCTTCACCTGGAACTGGCTGGAACCTTTGTTGCATGATCATCTGAAGATGGATGGTCTCTAGGCAAGAGGAAATGAATTTGGTTAAAAAGGGGGAATCTTTTTAAACAAAATTCTGGGAGGCCATTGTTTTGAACTAAGCTCATGCACTAGGCCCCAAAAGACCAAACCAAAGCAAAATGAAGTCATTTGTGCTAAGGCTATAAGGAAACACATGAATTCTAGAACAGACCAGGTTTTGTTTTCTCTTCTGCACATCTCTATAACAGATATTCTTGACAGCATAGGTATCCACCCACTGAGGTTCCCATTAAATATTTTAGTCTCTGAGGACTTGGTTGGAGCTGGGGATCTGCTTCCAAAAGCACACTCATGGGGCCCTTGGCATGACGTTTGTTTCTTTACCTATGGGTATCTCTGTAGGACTGTCCATGACATGGCCTCCCTCAGAGCCAGTGATAAAAGAGAAAGAAACCAAGACAGAAGCTGCAGTCTTTTATAACTGAATCTCAGAAGTAACAGACCATTACTTCTGTCATGTTCTGATGGTTATGCAGCCCCACACTGTTAACACTGGGAAGGAATTACACAAATTCATAAATATCAGGAGACAGGGATCGCTGAGAGCCATCTTGGAGGCTGGCTACCAGCCTGGATTTAAAGAACCAAGAACTAAAGCAGTCTTACCTTTGGTGTCCAGTTTGTAACCTCTAACTTGTAACCGAGGCTAATTTCTGCCAACTTAATGGGGTTTGGTTATGAATTTCTTTTTTAATTTAAGCTCCTCAAGCCATGTTCCAACTTCATTTTTTATCTGTGGAGCATTAATAGCAAAAGCACACTGTGACACACATGTGCTTAACATGTATGTCTTCTGTTGGCATCATACCCTGGTATAGCCCCTTATAAATAAATGTAAAAGCTATTTTTAAAAAATCACTAGCCAGAATTTGAGGCTCATGGAAAAAGTTTATGTGCCAGTTGCCCTTCATCCTCTCAAAACCCCTTTTAAAGGATAAATTGCAAGTTGATATGATATTAGAAGTTTACTTAAACAAAATACACTTGAGCATTTTGCCTGCAATGTTTCCTAATGTCATGTTTATCTTTGTAATCCATGATGAAAGAACAAAACTGATAGAAGTAGTGTTGCAGGATGAGTAAGTACCTCAAAGAAAATCTTTTTTTTTTTCCTTATGAACAACAGCAGGCAAACTTAGGAATGCTGAAGATGGAAGGAAATCCAAAAGCAAGCCTTAGACACTGAGAGTGTTGTCACCCTCTAAAAATGATTTGTTTTTTATTCTTCTCACTGACAAGACAGCAGTGATCCATCCAAGAAAACCTAACGTAAAGGAAACGAAGTGATTTTGTCTTCATCACACTAGTCTTAGCTTAATACATTTTTTATTGAAATACCTAAACTTGTCTTTTTACTCTTAACAGTTATGGAAGATGCATCAGTTTTGTGAAGATTTTTGTTTTATACTTCACCATAGACCTACTATTTATGTTTTTTAAAACTTTTATTTTATAGGAGAAAGATCACCAACATTCCTTGAACGCCACACATCATGCTGATAAAATTCCTTTCCTTCAGTCACTCGTTATGCCAAGGTAAAGGACAGCCCAGTATTTTATGTTGTTCTGTGGAATAATTGCCCCACAGAAATGTAGTTAATGGTGGGTTATTGACATAACTTCTTGTTCTCCTTCCTCTGTATGATTTCTCTTAAATAAATTACCCGGTGACCAAAACTTGCTCCAGCTTTTACTAGTAGAAAGCATTCTAAGAGACCTATTTACTCTTACAAATAAGGGAATCTTTCAGTATCATTAAGTTACAACCCAAGATCAACATTAGCTCTTTTAATTTCAGTATCATCCCTGATTTGAAGGGGTGTAACTGGCACTTTCTGACAGTTCTTCTCCAGTGGTTTCTTTCCCTCTTCACAAAGTTCCAGAGATTTCAGGTTCTACTTGATTTTCTGAAATCTCTGAATATTTTTATTATGTCAGTCTTTTTGTCCTTTAACATGGTAGTACCTCTTTTCCTTTTGTGTTTGTTGTTTTTATTGTTTTATTCTAGGTATGAGATCTTATGAAATTTTTTTACTTGAATTTCTTGACTCTACTGATAACCTTCATCCCATTTAAAGTGTTTGTTTTAAATACACAAAGAAAATATAAGTATTAAAAGAGAACAAGGAAGGACATACTTGACTTCTGTACAATGCATAAACATTTGACAGATGATGAAGGAAATGTGATTTACTTACTACTTTTTTTTTTTCCTTTTCCTCTAGTCCTCCTAGAACTCCAGTAAAAGTTGTGCCTCAAATTAGAATAGAACTTGAGCCTGAAGACAATGATTATTTCTGGAGGAGCAAGGGAACAGAAACTACATTGTAACCTGTTCGTCTTTCTTAAAACTGACATTTGTTGTTAATGTCGTTGGTTTTTGTTTGGCTGTTTGTTTATTTTTAAACTTTTATTTTGTCTCAGTTTTTGGTCACAGGCCAAATAATACAGCGCTCTCTCTGCTTCTCTCTTGCATAGATACAATCAAGACAATAGTGCACCGTTCCTTAAAAACAGCATCTGAGGAATACCCCTTTTGTTCTTAAACTTTCAGATGTGTCCTCTGATAACCAAATTCTTCTGTCACTCAAGACACAGACACACACAGACCCTGCCCTTTGCCTCTATTAAGCAGAGGATGCAAGTATTAAGGATTTTATAACATGAAAATATTGAAGGAACTTCAAACTTTAGCTTTGGGGCTGTGCTTACTGGCTTGTCTTTGTCTGGTAGAACAAACCTTGACCTCCAGACAGAGTCCCTTCTCATTTATAGAGCTCTCCGGGACTGGAAAAAGTGCTGCTATTTTAACTTGCTCTTGCTTGTAAACCCTAATCTTAGAGTTATCAAAAGAAGAGAAACCTGAAGGTACTTTACTCCCTATAGAGAAACCATTGCCATCATTGTAGCAAGTGCTGGAATGTCCCTTTTTTCCTATGCAACTTTTTTTAACCCTTTAATGAACTTATCTGTTGAGTACATTGAAGAATATTTTTCTTCCTAGATTTTGTTGTTTAAATTATGGGGCCTAACCTGCAACTTATTTTTTGTCAATTTTTAAAACTTTTTTTTAATTACTGTAAAGAAGATGAATTTTTTCCTGCAGCAGGAAACATAGTTTTGAGTAGTTCTACCTCTTATTTGTAGCTGCCAGGCTTTCTGTAAAAATTGTATTGTATATAATGTGATTTTTACACATACATACACACACAAATACACAATCTCTAGGGTAAGCCAGAAGGCAAGATCAGATTAAAAGCACCATGTTTCTAAGCATCAATTTTTCCCTTTCTTTAAAAGAAACGTAACTGTTCTATGAAGGAGATTGAGGGAGAAGAGACAAACTCCTATGTCATGAGAAGAACCAACGTTCTGATAATAGTAGCATCTGGGTGCAGATGCTGATTGTATGACCACGTCAGTGTCCTATGCAGTATTGTTAGACATTTTCTCATTTTGAAATATTTGTGTGTTTGTGTATGTGCTCTGTGCCATGGTTGGTGCATATATGTGCAATGTTAGAAAGCAAAAGAGTGACGGTAGGCAGAGGGCAAAGTCATTGAGTCTCTTGTGCCAGTTTTCATAAAACCCAAACCACATATGAAAAAATCCATTAAGGGTCCAAGAAGTCTGTCCATATGAAAATGAGAGCAAATATAGTTTATTTCCCAGATATCAGTCATTATAATTGATATAATAGCTCATACATGCAATATAAAATTCATAGGAGTATTAATAGCCCATTTACATGTCTATAAAATGTAATGGGATTACAGAGCTGCAGAGTACAGTGTAACGGTACTCTCATGCACTTTTTTCAGGATGCAAAGGCAATTATTCTTTGTAAGTGGGACTTTTAGAACATATTAGTGTACATATTATATGTATGTATATTTCAAAGTACCACACTGAAAATTAGACATTTATTAACCAAATTCAACATGGTATTTAAAGGTTGTTTTTAATATGATACATTACATATTGTGAATGTATATTAAAAAACATTTTAAATGTTAAAATTATAATTTTGGATTCATATAACCACAACTGTGATATGTCCTAACTATAACCAGTTGTTGAGGGTTATACTGGAAGCAGAATGAAACCACATTTTTTGGTTTGATAATATGCACTTATTGATTCCCACTCATTGTTATGTTACTTAAATTATTATTCTGTCTCCTTGTAATTTTGATTACAAAAATGTTATTATCCTGAGTTAGTTGTTACTTTTACAGTACCTGATACTCCTAAAACTTTTAATTTATACAAATTAGACAATAATGACCACAATTTTTTCATTAAAATAATAGTGGCGAATTATTTGTTATTGTGTTGAAACCTCACCTGCCAAATTCTGGCTTCATATTTGTATTTAGGGCTATCCTTAAAATGATTATTCTGTATTATGTAGCTTTCTATTACCCTAACATAAACCAGTATAAGAAGACTTTCCCTTTTTCTTTACTCACGGAAGCATCAATAAATTGTTTAAAAACCATGTATAGTTTCAGCTTAACCTGTGAGCTTGTTAAGTTAAACAAAGTTTACTTTTATAAAAGCTCTAGCTAAAACATTTTTTTTCTGATCATGAATCAAGTATCTGTGGTTCATGCCCGTCTCTATACCTATCAAAGAATTCCTGAAGCAACTAAACTCATCATGTCAGCCTGTGAGTAGAGGTGAAACCTATGTGTACCTCTGTTTATGATCCATATTGATATTTATGACATGAACACAGAATAGTACCTTACATTTGCTAAATAAACAGTTAATATCAAATCCTTTCAATATTCTGAGAACCCAGGGAAGTGTTTAAAAATGTCATTACTTTCAAAGGAACAGAAGTAGTTAACCAAACTAACAAGCAAAACCTGAGCTTTACCTAGTAACACCAAATTATCCGTATCTTAGCTAAATTTACCCATTGCCTAAGAATGAACCAGATTTGGTGGTGGTTTTGTTTCTATGCAAACTGGACACAAATTACAACAGTACATTTTTTTATAAGTGTTTCTCCCTTTTCTCCATAATGTGACTTACGGAGATAAAGGATGCAAAAGACAAAGACAAAGTCCGCTTAGAGTTGTTAACCAGAAAGTCCTGGCTGTGGTTGCAGAAACACTGTTGGAAGAAAAGAGATGACTAAGTCAAGCGTCTGCCTTATCAAAAGAGCAAAAATGCGTCTGGTTTTGTTTTTGGGAGAAAAATATCTTGGACACACTGTTTTCCTTGATAAAAGTCATCTTCTCTACTGTGTGAAATGAATACTTGGAATTCTAATTGTTTTGTGTGCCAGGGGCAGTAATGTCCCTGCCTCTTCTCCCAATCAAGGTTGAGGAGTGGGGCTGGGGAGAGGACTTAACTGACTTAAGAAGTAGGAAAACAAAAACCTCTCTCCTCAGCCTTCCACCTCCAAGAGAGGAGGAAAAACAGTTGTCTGCTGTCTGTAATTCAGTTTGCGTGTATTTTATGCTCATGCGCCAACCCATACAGAGTAAATCTTTTATCAACTATATACTGGTGTTTAATAGAGAATGATTGTCTTCCGAGTTTTTTGGTTCCTTTTTTAACTGTGTTAAAGTACTTGAAATGTATTGACTGCTGACTATATTTTAAAAACAAAATGAAATAATTTGAGTTGTATTACAGAGGTTGACATTGTTCAGGGATGGGACAAAGCCTTCTTCAATCCTTTTCATACTACTTAATGATTTTGGTGCAGGAACCTGAGATTTTCTGATTTATATTTCATGATATTTCACATCTGCCCTTCACAGCATGAGCATGAAGCCCAGTGGCACTAAGTGGCTGGGTACAATCAAGTGATATTTTGTAGCACTTCACTATCTGAAAGGCCATGAGTTTTCAGATTTCATTGAGCTTCATTGCAGCCTAAAATTTTAAAAAAGTTTTGTAATATGCTAACCAGTCAAGTTGTGTTTTGACCAGAGATTTAGATATGTCCAATTTCCTGGCTCATTTCATTGTGCTCTATGGGTACGTATAAAAAGCAAGAATTCTGTTTCCTAGGCAAATATAGCAACTCAGGGCTAAAGTCATCCAGTGAAACTTTTAGAGCCAGAAGTAACTTTGTCCCAGTCCTACAATGTGAAAAGAGTGAATAGTTGCCTCTTTTTAGCCATTTTCATGGCTGGTACATATTCGTACACATTACTTTTCAGAATCAATACGCACTTTCAGATATTCTTATTTTTATTCTCTTACGTCTTTATTAACTTTGGAGAGAGAAATGATGCATCTTTTTATTTTAAATGAAGTAGATCAACATGGTGGAACAAAATGATAAAGAACAGAAAACATTTCAATATATTACTAATAACTTTTTCCAATATAAATCCTAAAATTCCTATAACATAGTATTTTACAGTTTTATGAAGCTTTCTATTGTGACTTTTATGGAATTAAGAGATGAAGAAGATGAGATATTTTAGCATTTATATTTTTCAAAATTATATGTATACTTAAAATAAAGTAACTTTATGCATTTATGAGTGTCAAGTGTTTCTGTTCAATGCCTCAAATAATTGTTCAATGCCTATTATTTTACTTCTTTGGGTGATGCAGGGAATACAAAGATGAGCAAGTCAGAGTCCCTGTCCCCATGTTGCTTTAGTTACTCCAGGCAGGAGGATAAAATTAGTGTCCAAATTATATTTTTTTAAAAAGCTTTTAAGAATTATCTAAGTATTAATGAAATGTTATTATGCAAAGAATCAAAGCAAGAAAAAATAGGTCCAACTAAGAGTGATAGGATTTTTTTTTGAGAAGATAGTATTGTCTTCTTTTATAAAGTTAGTGAAATATAAAATACCACTTTCTTGAATTCAGGATGTGGTATACAGTAAATTAATTCTCAAAACAAAACAAAAAAACTGCTAAGCATAGTAAGTACTTATTCAAAAATAATTGTTCAAATGAATGAAATCTTAGAATGACTTTTAACAGAAGATACATTATATACACTTTTGCTGGGTCTGTCCAAGGTTTTGTGTAATATTTAAAATTCTCTAGGTAGCTTCAGTCCAAAATTATAATCAGAGAGTGGTGGTGTTGGGTTGGGGGGTGGGTACCAGATAATAGGATGAAAGAGAACTTCTGGTTGCAGTAAAAGGTAACGTAAAAACAAAAATAATGAGGCGGTGACATTGGCTCAGTCTTTCAATCTGAAAACTTAACGGAGAAAATCGCTCTGAGTATGAGGGGACTCATAGTGGTGGTGATAATGGGGGCTAGGGAATGGGATTTGGATTTTATCATTGAGCCGAAAGCAGGAGCAGAAGCCACACACAGAATAGATTCTAATACGGGAGAATTTGTATCTTCAGCATACACACAGAAGATTCATTAAATAATATTATCATGCGTAACGATAAAAGTCAAGAAATTAGATCAAATTATATTTAGTATATTATGAAAAAAATTATACTTTTGCATATGTTTTTGCATTTTTACCAACCCTTCATTATGCTATATAGCCTACCTGTCCCCTCTGAGAACTAGGAGGTAGAACACAAAACCCTCTGAGATACCAAATCTTCTTTCTCAAGGTCTAAGCATGACAGCTTGAGCACCTTAGATCTCAAATCCTCATTCAGAATATATTTATGCTCATTTAATTCAAAATGTTAACAAGCTCAGTCATCTATAGATTTCTTTAAATGGAGGAAATTAGAAACAACAGAGAAAATTATTGACAAGAGAATTGATGTAGCAAGAATAGCTTAGTCTTGACAGGAAGAAAGAAGATATTTAAAAACTGTATAAAATATATTCAAATACTTAAGAATTGGGTTATTTAGTTCAGAGGCAGGACACCACAACTGGTCTTTTATATTGACTGAAATCCACTGATTAAATTATTAACCTGATTAAATATCTTAAAGGTAAAAATAAATTGTAATTAGTGGTCTGAATAATGATTTAGGGACATCAAGAAGATATTAATCTATATTTGATTTTTGTTCATTCATCCTTGATAAACATTGAATGAGGTAGTTGCTGAAGAACCAAAAATAAGACATGATTCTTAATTTCAAGTAACCATCAAATGAAAAAGAAAGACGTGTAGTCAAAGTAGTGCAATAACAATTTATAAGCACTATAATAGAAGTATGTGCTAGGTACCAGGGATGTCCAAATGAGAAAGTTAACAATTCTTTGTGGGAATAAGAGGCCAAATTGTCAGGAAGTCTCAAAGCAATCTGTCAGGTTTTTTTTTTGTTTGTTTGTTTGTTTGTTTGTATTTTTGTGAGCAAGTGTTTGCCAGACAAATAGTCTGAAGTGGAATTAAAGTGGTTGAAGACATTTCAAACCTGGAAGCTGTAAGACAAAATGGTGCAGGCAGATAATTGCCATTCATTTGTTCTATTACTAATTTAATAATAATGGGACATCTGTGTGCCAGACTCTTTGTTTAGTTAAAGCAATGAGAAAAAAAAAAAAAAAAGATATAATCCCTGCCCTAATGAATTGTGTGTTTTAGAAGAGGAGATATATAATAAATAAACTTAAAAATTGTAAATACAGTATTATGAATTACAATAAGTGTTGTAAAAGGATGGTGAAATGGGAGAATAAACCTGACTAATGGATACTGGGTGGACCTTGGAGGGATAGCTGAGTGGAGACCTGAAGCATGTGTGGAAGAAGGCAGGTAGACGGTGAGAAGATTGGCCTGGGCAGAGGAAACACCATGGCAGTTAAGACAGAAGGGGCTGAAGGAGAAAGAGAATGTGGAAAGTTCAAGGAACAGTATATTTTTGTGGAGACTAAGTACCAGCATATCCGACTGAACACATTGGCCAGTTAGGAGCTTGTGGTCTGACCAGGGAAAGTCTGAACGAGGCTTTTCAGAGATGATAGTTTCTGAGAAAACAAGGTCCATGATGTGTTTCCTGGAGATAGTGTACATCTCAGCAATGTTTGACACCATGGTACCCTTCCTGCAGCTCAGAGTTTGGCCTGACATTAAAGGGCAGTGGCAATCTATTAAGGGTTTTTGGAAGAGAAACAGCTCATTGGATTTGCCCCAAATAAGGAATAGATTGGAGAGGTGCTGGACTGAGGCAGACTGACCAATGGAAACCATTGCAATAATCCAAATGAGGGATGATAGTGGGATTGATCCAGAGTTAGGCTTTGCCAGGAGGGTGCATCAGATGGGCAGCAGAGCTTCTGGACACTTCTGTCTCCTGGATTTTCTCATATATTTATGCCTAAATCTTCTTAGAATTTGTCACACCTTTTTATTTCTTCCTCAAACAAATCGTCGGTGTTTAATCCTTTGCCTCTTTCTCTTTCTTCTTAGGTGCTTTTGTGAGCTCCCCTTCCTCTTTTCTGTTTCATACTTGTATTCTTCCAGGTTTCTGCCCAAGGCATGACTCTTACTCCTCTTGTTCTGTCACAGCAATGGTACCCATTTGAAGCCACCTATGTGTCTTCAAATAGCATCCATATGCTGATAACTACAAAATCTGCACTTTCAGTTCAGATCTCCTGAACTTTTGACTTAGATGTTCAACTCATTCCAGAACACTTGGATTTAAATGACATGTGTTAACTTATCCAAATCAAAACTTGCCCATCTACCCCCACTGAAGCATATCTCTCAAGTTCCCTATGTCACAAAGAATGCCATCTGCCAGGTAGTAGCTTAGTTCAGGCACCTGAATGTCATTCTTAATTCTCACCTCTTATTTCACTCCTTCAATGAACCATGAGTGCTGTTCTACCTCCTTAGCAGATCAAAATCATCAACTTGTTATACATATCTTCATGACCACTACATTGGTCTAGATGTCCATCATCTACTACCTGGATTGTGAAATACCCTTTCCACTGGTGCCCATGCCTCCAGGTTTTCATGTTGAGAGAAAAATACATACTTCCTATCCTGCCTCCAAGATATTTTTTTTAAATACAAAAATAATTTCTATACAAATTGGTGAGCCAAGACCTCCCTTTTGAAGACTCTATTACAACGATTCTTAATAAAAACATTATGGAAGAGGGCACAGGTGAACCAGAGACTCCCACAAAGTTCAGAATGATGAAAGGCAAATGCAAGTTTGAGTGATGAAGCCACCTATGGACTAGAACACATGCAAAGTAAGCCACAGTAAAGGCCATAGATGGATGGCCAAGAGAATCTCATGAAGCCTTGGACTCAGACATTGCAGGCAGTACTGAAGATGGGAATGGGAAGTGGGGCTGGCTGAGAATGGATGTCAACAGTAGATGTGTATAGTAATCCCCCTCATCCTTAGGGAATACATTTCAAGACCTGCAGTGGATGCCTGAAACAGTGGATAGTACCGAATCCTACATACACTATGGCTGTTCCTATAGATACATACCTATGATAAAGTTTATAGGTTAGGCACAGTAAGAGATTAACAACAACAAAAATGAAACAATTATAAGAATTCACCATCACTAGACTTGCACTTTGGGGCCATTACTAAGTAAAGTAAGGGTTGCTGGAACACAGGCACTGCAATACTGCAACAGTCAATCTGATAATCCAGGCGGCTACTAAATGAGTAAAAAGTTGGTGGCATAGCCAGTGTGGAAACACTGGATAAAGAGAATATTCACATCCCAGGCAAGATGCAGCAGGATAACAGAGAGTTTCATCACACTACTGAAAATGGCATGCCATTTAAAGCTTACGAATTGTTTATTTCTGGAATTTTTAATATTTTTGCACCGCAGTTGAATGTGGGCAACTCAAACTGCAAAAAGCAAAACCACAAATGGGGGAACTACTGTATATAGAACTCCCTCTCCCACCTCTGCTTGCCAATCAACCTAATGCCAGTTTCTTATCTTACGTAAAATATCAGAGGGTTCTTCTCTAAGATGATTGAACCAATTGCCTTGGGAGAAATTAGGAACCCCTTTTAAAAAGCTCTCCTCATTCTGACATTAATGACTCATTACCTTTCTGTATAACTAGGCAAGGTGTAAGAATCAACAAGACTCTCCTGCAGACATAAAGCTCCCTGTCAAATATTTGTCTCAAGTTCTAAAATGTAAAATGTGTAGATAGGACAATAAGAATCACAAAACACTTGAAGAAATCCTTTAGGCATTACAGAGAAAGACTGAGATTAGTAGAAAATATAAACTCTATGAAAACAAATATCTCAGAGAGTAGCAGATAACTTTTAAAATCATTCTAATTTGTATTTGAGAAAAGCTTACCTATACACACTCAGAACAGGATGATTTAAAAATGAACAATAACAAAATGAAAAAGAACACTTGGAAATTACAAATACAATTCCAAATTTTTTAAATTAAATAATAGTTGGAAGATAAAGTTTACGCAATGTCCCAAAATATAAAATCAAAGTTTTTTTGAAAAAGAAGAGAAAACTATATATAAGAAAAAGTATAGGGTATCAATCCAGGAGGACCAATTTTCAGCTGATAGGATTCCCATAGGGAGAGTTCAGGGAAAGTGAAGGGTAAGACATTTTCTGTAAAATAATAAAAAACATTTCTCAGTGATGAAAGGAGATATATATCTTCAGATATAAATCTGAGTGCTCAGAACAACAAATAATTAAAAATATATACTCATAACGTTGAATTTTAATGACCAAAAATAAAAATGTTTCAGAACATGGGATTAAAAGTATCTCAAAATTGCCCAGAAAAAAAGGCTACCTACAGAGAAATCAGAACCAAGGTGGTAACAGTCTTTGCAACAGCAAAATTGTTTACTAGAAGA
>NW_012106019.1:187668-192836 GCF_000951045.1 Mandrillus leucophaeus | reverse complement strand
AGAAAAACAAAAAGTTGTACAAGAAATTTGTGGCCTAGATATTTGAAACCAATCCAAATCACTTAGTAGACCAATAGTAGTTAGTAGACTTCAGCAAAAGAATGTGCTAGATTCCAACAATGAGGTAGAATCTGTAAAATATTGAAGATATGGTAAAGAAGGCATATGTTTATTTTCCAAAAAAGAAAACAAACGCAATCAAAGACTCCAGGAAAAATAAAAAATATATACCACTTGAGCAGTAAATACTCCAAATATATAGTCAACGTAAATGTTGAGCTATTGATGGTGCAGATAAGAAAAGAGACCTTTTTTGAACTTGACATTCTCCTTTGAGTGGCTCAGGTATAATTGTACTGGATATGTAACTATAACCCACTACTTGATCCTACTAGAACATTAGCATAGCCATAATATTAACATAGCTATAATAACAGAAACACAATTTATTGGTTTTAGCATTCACAATGAATCTATAAACAAGGCATAGAATGTTTTAGATGTTAGAGAATTGATGCAAATGATATTATCCTTGACAATGTAACAGGCAGCTGAGAGAATGTTGGGAAGTGGAAGTGAGAGAAGAGATGAAGAGCAGTATGAGGACACCAAATCAGTCAGTGATGTGTTTGGAAAAAATAACAATTTTGAACTTTGCCTCAAATAGTCTGGGGTTAAGTCACTTTTGGCTTTTGTTCCATGTGTTGATGTCAGGGCTGGCATCTCTGTGATTCTCTTGGTTGTTTTATTCATGTTCACAAGATGGGTGTTGCATTTTCAGTCATCACATCAAAACACAAAGAAGCTAGTAGACAGGTAAGGGGCTTTCTCCTAGCCAGGCTTTGCCTTTATATTGGAAGGGAAGTTCTACCTGTAAGACTTCCCTTTATGTTTCACTGGGCAGATTTGAATTAACTGCCCACACTTGGATCAATCACTGTTTAATGGCATTTTGATTAGCATTTTCTGAACCTAGTCTGGGGTTAGAGTCTAATTCCTGAGCCTAGGGATCTTAGTCCACTACCTGAACAAATTGGAGTTGGTGTGACGGGATAGGAAAAATGCATGTTGAAAGGTGAAATAGCACTATAATATTTTCTGTTTTGAAAACCAGCATTCTCCAGTGTCTGGAATGCTTTTTGTCTTCTTTACCTTATTTAACCTGACCTTGTGTCTTAGGTCATCCTTGTTAAAATTTAGCTTACACAGGAAACTCCAAACGTTAGAATTTAGCAATGGAATTGTCAAGGGGGTACATCAGTTAAACATTAGCAGTATGATTAAGTTACTCAACTGGCCGACAATTGCTGACTTTGGGCAGAACTACAAGAAACTATGAACTAGTGGATTAGTGACAACACATTAGCTGTTTTCAAAGGATCAGTTTTTTGAAGGGTGAGACTGCTATTAGATACTATGATTAGAAAAGTGCTGAGTACAGTGGCCGGTAAGATGGCTGAATAGGAACAGCTCCAGTCTGTAGCTCTTAGCAAGATCAATGCAGAAGGTAGGTGATTTCTGTATTTCCAGCTGAGGTACCCAGCTCATCTCATTGGAACTGGTTAGACAATGGGTGCAGCCCACAGAGGGTGAGCTGAAGTAGGGTGGGGCATTGCCTTATCCAGGAAGTGCAAGGGGTCGGGGAGCTCCCTTCTGTAGCCAAGAGTAGACATGAAGGACTGTGCCATGAGCAACGGTGCACTCCACACCAGATACTATGCTTTTCCCATGGCCTTCACAACCCACAGACCAGGAGATTCCCTCGGGTGCCTATGCTACCAGGGCACTGGGTTTCAAACACAAAACTAGGCAACCTTTTGGGCAGACACCAAGCTAGCTGCAGGAGTTTTTTTTCATACCTCAGTGGTGCCTGGAATGCCAGCGAGACAGAACCATTTGCTCCCCAGGAAAGGGGGCTGAAACCAGGCAGCCAAGTGGTCTAGCTCAGCAGATCCCACCCCTATAGAGCTCAGCAAGCTGATATCCATTGACCTGAAATTCTTGCTGCCAGAACAGTAGTCTGAAGTGGACTAGGAGGCTCAAGCTTGATGGGAGGAGAGGTATCCATCATTACTGAGGCTTGAGTAGGTAGTTTTCTCCTTACATTGTAAACAAAGCATCCAGGAAGTTCAAACTGGGCAAAGCCCACCACAGCTTGGCAAAGCTGCTGTAGCCAGACTGCCTCTCTAGATTCCTCCTCTCTGGGCAGGACATCTCTGAAAGAAAGGCAACATCCCCAGTCAGGGCCTTATAGGTAAAACTCCCATCTCCCTGGGACAGAGCACCTCAGGGGAGGGGTGGCTGTGGGTGCAGCTTCAGCAAACTTAAACGTTCCCACCTGCCAGCTCTGAAGAGAGCAGTGGATCTCCCAGCACAGTGCTCAAGCTCTGCTAAGGGACAGACTGCCTCCTTAAGTGGGTCCCTTACTCTCGTGCCTCTTGACTGGGAGAAACCTCCCAGCATGGGTCAACAGACATCTCATACAGGAGAGCTCCAGCTGGCATCTGGAGGGTACCCCTCTGGGATGAAGCTTCCAGAGGAAGGAAAATGCAGCAATCTTTGCTGTTCTGCAGACTCCATTGGTGATATCCAGGTAAACAGGGTCTGGAGTGGACCTCCAGCAAGCTTCAACATACCTACAGCAGAAGAACCTGTTAGAAGGAAAACAAACAAACAGAAAGGAATAGCATCAACAAAAGGACGACCACACAGAAACCCCATCTGAAGGTCACCAACATCAAAGACCAAAGGTAGATAAATCCATGAAGACGAGGAAAAACCAGCACAAAAAGGCTGAAAATTCCAAAAACAAGAACACCTCTTCTCCAAAGGATCACAACTCCTCGCCAGCAAGGGAACAAACCTGGATGGAGAATGACTTTGATGAATTGACAGAAGTAGGCTTTAGAAGGTAGGTAATAACAAACTCCTCTGCGATAAAGGAGCATGTTCTAACCCAATGCAAGGAAGCTAAGAACCTTGAAAAAAAAGTTAGAGAAATTGCTAACTAAAATAACCAGTTTAGAGAGGAACACAAATGACCTGATGGAGCTGAAAAACACAACACAAGAAATTCGTGAAGCATACATCAGTATCAATAGCTGAATTGATCAAACTGAAGAAAGGATATCAGAGACTGAAGATTAACTTAATGAAATATAGTGTGAAGACAAGATTAGAGGAAATAAGAATGAAAAGAAATGAACAAAGCCTCCAAGAAATATGAGACTATGTGAAAAGACCAAACACATGTTTGATTGGTGTACCTGAAAGTGACGGGGAGAATGGAACCAAGTTGGAAAACACTCTTCAGGATACTATCCAGGAGAACTTCCACACAGTGGCAAGACAGGCCAACATTCAAATTCAGGAAATACAGAGGACACCACAAAGATATTCCTCGAGAAGAGCAACCCCGAGACACGTAATCATCAGATTCACCAAGGTTGAAATGAGGAAAAAAATGTTAAGGGCAACCAGAGAAAAAGGTTGGGTTACCCACAAAGGGAAGCCGATCAGACTAACAGCAAATCTCTCTGCAGAAACCCTACAAGCCAGAAGACAGTGGGGGCCAATATTCAACATTCTTAAAGAAAGGAATTTTCAACCCAGAATTTCTTATGCAGCCAAACTAAGCTTCATACACAAAGCAGAAATAAAATCCTTTACAGACAAGCAAATACTGACAGATTTTGTCCCCACCAGGCCTGCCTTAAAGAGTTCCTGAAGGAAGCACTAAATGTAGAAAGAAAAAAACAGTACCAGCCATTGCAAAAACATACCACATTGTAAAGACCATCGACACTATGCAGAAACTGCATCAGATAATGGGCAAAACAACCAGCTAGCATCATAATGACAGGATCAAATTAACAAATAACAACATTAACCTTAAATGTAAATGAGCTAAATGCCCCAATTAAAAGACACAGACTGGCAAATTGGATAAAGAGTAAAGACCCATTAGTCGGCTGTATTCAGGAGACCCATCTCACGTGCAAAGACACATATAGGCTCAAAATAAAGGGTTGGAGGAATATTTACCAAGCGAATAGAAAGAAAGAAAAAAAGCAGGGGTTGCAATCCCAGTCTCCAATAAAACAGACTTTAAACCAACAAAGATCCAAAAAGACAAAGAAGGGCATTGCATAATGGTAAAGAGATCAATGTAACAAGAAGAGCTAACTATCCTAAATATATATGCACCCAATATAGGAGCACCCAGATTCATAACGCATATTCTTAGAGACCTACAAAGAGACTTAGACTTCCACAAAATAATAGTGGGAGACTTGAACACCACACTGTCAATATTAGACAGATCAATGAAACAGAAAATTAACAAGGATATCCAGGACTTGAACTCAGCTCTGGACCAAGCAGACCTAATAGACATCTACAGCACTCTCCACCCCAAATCCAGAGAATATACATTCTTCTCAGCACCACATCACACTTATTCTAAAATTGACCACATAATTGGAAGTAAAACACTCCTCAGCAAACACAAAAGACAGAAATACTAACAAACAGTCTCTCAGACTGCATTCAAATTAAAACTCAGGATTAAAAAACTCACTGAAAACCGCACAAGTACTGGAAACTGAACAATCTGCTCCTGAATGACTATTGAGTAAATAAGGAAATAAAGGAAGAAATAAGTAAGTTATTTGAAACCTATGAGAACAAGACACAACATACAAGAATCTCTGGGACACAGCTAAAGCAGTGTTTAGAGGGAAATTTATAGCACTAAATTCCCACAGGAGAAAGAGGGAAAAATCTAAAATTGACATCCTAACATCACAATTAAAAGAACTAGAAAGCAAGAGCAAACAAATTCAAAAGCTAGCAGAGGGCAAGAAATAACTAAGATCAGAGCAGAACTAAAGGAGATACAGACACGAAAAACCCGCCAAAAAAATCAATGAATCCAGGAACTGTTTTTTTGAAAAGATTAACAAAATAGATAGACTGCTAACCAGTCTCATGAAGAAGAAAAGAGAGAAGGATCAAACGGACACAATAAAAAATGGTAAAGGGGATATCACCACTGATCTCACAGAAATACAAACTACCATCAGAGAATATTATAAACACCTCTATAAAAATAAACTAGAAAATCCCCATCCAGTTACCACTGACTTTCTTCACAGAATTAGAACAAA
>NW_012106019.1:185295-186875 GCF_000951045.1 Mandrillus leucophaeus | reverse complement strand
TAAATTAGTTCAACCATTGTGGAAGACAGTGTGGTGATTCCTCAAGGATCTAGAACCCGCAATACCATTCGACCCAGCAATCCCATTACTGGGTACATACCCAAAGGATTATAAATCATTCTACTGTAAAGACACATGCACACGTGTGTTTTTTCCAGCACTGTTCACAATAGCAAAGACTTGGAATCAATCCAAATGCCCATCAGTGATAGACTGGATAGAGAAAATGTGGCATATATACACCATGGAGTACTATGCAGTCATTAAAAAGGATGAGTTCATGTCCTTTGCAGGGACACGGATAAAGCTGGAAACCATCATTCTCAGCAAACTTACACAGGAATGGAAAACTAAACACCACATCTTCTCATTCATAAAGGCAAGCTGAACAATGAGAACACATGGACACAGGGAGGGGAACATCACACACCAGGGCCTTTCTGGGGGGCTAGGGTAGGGATCGCATTAACAGAAATACCTAATGTAAATGATGGGTTGATGGATGCATCAAACCACCATGGCACATGTATACCTATGTAAAAAATCTGCGTGTTCTGTACATGTATCCTAGAACTTAAAGTATAATAATAATAATACTAAAAAGAAAAGCGCTGAGTAAGTATCTATTATCTGACATGGGCAGCTTGGCTCTTCCAATAAAAAATGCAATATAATGCTGTTGGGTTATTAATGAATCTTTGTGAAGGACAATAAAGAAGACCATATTTTCTTTGGGTGCAATGCTTAAGAAATCAAACAAATATTCAAAAATTTGGAACAGTTGAATGTGTGGGTTGCTTATATGGAAGGAAGTATACTGAAGTGGCTAAGCATCAAGGCTTTAGAGTCATCTTTGAATTCTGGCCTTGCAAACCTTTCTGAGTCTCAGTTTCCCCTCTGTACATAGAGGTAATAACAGTATAGGATCTATCTCTTAAAGTGGTTGTAATGAGAAATTAGAAAATGCACATAAGGTATTTACTATAGCACCTCTCCAAAATTATACTCTTTTAATTCATATTTCAGCAATTCAAAGTATGTAATAATTTGAATAAAGCCTAGTTCTTATATCTACATGATTATTAAGAAACAACTTCCAAGCAAATTAATACTCTTCTTAAGATTTTCATGGAGAACTAAATTACTTGAGAATTCACTGCTTTCAAACATTCAAAAGTACTTTCAGAGTGACTTATCCACATGAACCATTTAAGAAACTATTAAAAATTCCTCTGTTTGTTAAAGTATATTCTCTAAAAACCTCTACTGGAAAATTATTTATTTAACAAACACTTTATATAGCCACACTATGTGGTAGGTAGTGTTCCAGATACTTTAAAAATAATAATTTTTTTTCACAACAGCCTTAAAAGAGAGGTACTATTATTATTCCCATATTATAGATGAAGAGACTGAAGGACAGACAGGTTCAATAACTTTCCCAAGGGAACCGTAGTGCTCCTGAAGGAATGCTAGGCACTTTCCAGAACACCTTCAGATCCAGGTGTATTGGCTGCTGACAGTCACAGTTGAGTCCCTCCCCAGGAGTTTCAGTGGGCCAAAGCTTTACCCACAGTTAT
>NW_012106019.1:181734-185245 GCF_000951045.1 Mandrillus leucophaeus | reverse complement strand
ATTTAAGAAACTATTAAAAATTCCTCTGTTTGTTAAAGTATATTCTCTAAAAACCTCTACTGGATAATTATTTATTTAACAAACACTTTATATAGCCACACTATGTGGTAGGTAGTGTTCCAGATACTTTACAAATATTAATTTTTTTCACAACAGCCTTAAAAGAGAGGTACTATTATTATTCCCATATTATAGATGAAGAGACTGAAGGACACAGGTTCAATAACTTTCCCAAGGAAACCGTAGTGCTCCTGAAGGAATGCTAGGCACTTCACAGAACACCTTCAGATCCAGGTGTATTGGCTGCTGACAGTCACAGTTGAGTCCCTCCCCAGGAGTTTCAGTGGGCCAAAGCTTTACCCACAGTTATTCCCCTCCTTCAGGAGCAACCCATACCAATTCCCCTTGCCTCAATTCAGGACATCTCTAAAAGACCATTCCTACTCTAGAGTTCCTCATGGGATCAGCTGAGGCTCTGTAGCAACTACATCATGGTTCAACTTTTCCTTTCAACTCAATTCTGTTCTCCTTACTCCCTCACCAGTGTCGAGAGTGCTCTTTGGGAGGCAATGTGACAATATAAATTACTTTTGTAAAGGTGCATTTTTGGAGCACTCTTCAATAAGCCTCCTCTGTGGAAATCTCTGCCTCCGAGTTGGCTTCCTGGAAACCTGACTTAAAACAGTCACATAGCTCCTAAGTAGTAGAACAGACTCAAGCAGTCTGACCCTAGGATCTCTTGACCACTGTGCTATGCTACATATTCATAATCATTTATTTTAACACTATGCTTTGGAACATAAAATTTTTCACTTGAAAATATTATATAAAACAGATTTTTCAGGAATCCAACCCCCTGTCTATTTGCCCAGACTATCAAGGTTATTGTTGCTTTTCCTTATCTGGGGAAATGGTCTGAGTTTTTTGTACTACAACCACAAGTCAAAGTACTCAACAAATAGTTATCAGACTGAGATGATAAACACATACTTTTAGTGGTAGTTTAGAAACCAATAAATGAGAGAATTAGCTTTACAGTAGAGGCTTCCTCAAATCCTCTTAGATATTCAAGCCTTTTGAGTTTCTGTGATATCATTAGAGTAACTAGTTTTCCAGTTCAAAACAAGCACAGGTTATGCTGATGAAGAAACATCTAATCTCTTTTAATCTCTTAAAGTAGGTTTTTAAATAATTTCTTGTGCAGTTCTCTAAGAATACATTCTAATCCCAAGCCAAAGTGGAAACCTGCTGAACTAGATGTCCACAGGTCTATTCCCAACACGGTAATACTAACCACAGTGATGTCATGAGAAAATGAGAAGGCAAGCCTTACTCCCCCAACACTGTATTTTAGCGCTTATTTTTGTAGTACAATAGAGTGAGTGACTCATATTCCCAACTAGCAGTTGAAGCATCTGTTTGGTGAAGGTGAGAATATAGTAGAAACTTACCCTCCATATAAGTGTAACAGGGCTCAAGGATTTCAGAAGGGATCAGCAAAGCACCAATAAAGGAAGCAAAGACTTGTCCATCAACTGAGGCAAAATTATGTTGAAGTAACGAAGACTTCAAAACTTCATAAGCTCATAACAACAGAGGTCTGTTCCTGATGTGTGCAGCAAGTCCATTGCAGTTAGTTAATGGACTGAAACTCTGCTCCATCATCTTTGCTACAAGATCCAAGTTAATGGAGTTCCCCTTTCTGGATGTAGCTGAATTCATGGCGGAGGGAAATTAGAGCATGAGAAAACCTTTGATACCTATTAAAGCTTTTGAGGATATTGCATTGTTCAAAGCAAGTTACATGGCCAAGCTGAGGTAAACAGGGAGGGATTTATAATCCTGTCTCAGGGTAAGACAGCAAATGATGAATAATACAAAAAATCTAGCATAGTCCCCGATTTTATTCACAAATATTTGCTCCTTTCTGCACACAAAATATATTTATTTCTCTCCCCAGAGGAGAAAGATCCAAAAGTCAAGGCATGAGGTCAGGATGAAAGTAAGTGATTTTTTGGTAGTTTTTACTAAATTAGGTCTGAGTGTAATTTCTCTTTCTCAAAGACATATAAACAGAAAATGACTTTTCTTCCACCCACAAGTTCCAAATTCAATGATAGAATAGAGAGAAAATAATCACAACAAGTATTCTTTTTCAGAAAGGGAAATAATGGGAGGGACAAAGCAACTCTGAAATAACATTGGATAGATGTTTCAAGAAGTCTCCTCCCTGGAAGACAGGTTATACTTTTTTGATTAGGTCCCTATTCTGCCCCCGGAGAATAATTTCCTAGTCTGTTTTTTTTTTTTTTTTTCTTTAACTCTTGGCTGTGCCCACTGAAAAGACTTTCTCCAACATCCTTGTTGGCCACAATTGAAGACGACATTGAAGAATATGTCCTCCTTGGAGCTAAGCAGATTTCTCAGTCTGCCTCCTGCACGTAGACTATTAGATATGCCAAGGATCATTTTAGTCTAGAACAGTCACAGATTGTATTTAGTCCCAACTAGGACAAAATTCTCAGCATTATGCTCTTTTATTTATAAGATTTCAGTCACCTTCATGTGCCTATAGCCTCATTCTCAATTCTTTTTACAATACCTCTTTCTCTAAACTTCATTACCAATGACTTGAGCTAATCGGGTTTCTTGGAGGTGGAGATAGATTCATGACTTAGCCTCTTATCCATGGGCTATTTCATCTGACTGAAGGGATTTTATGGGCTCTATCTTAATTGATTAAAAATTTTAACATAGAATACTATGGCCGTATACTTGATCTAATCATTGAAATGAGGTGAGTTTTATGCCCCCTCAGTTTTATCTTTTATGTTTGGAGAGGAGAAACAGATGTACCTTTCAATTTTGACTGACTTTAGTTTAATTTTGCTTTTTTAAAAAAATTCATTTCTGTTATGTAATATCTTGTCAGATGCAACAAGCAAAGCATGTCATTAACTTTATGTTTGCCAGTCTGTATGCCTAAATCCAAAGCTCACTCAATACCTTCACCATCTTCCAAATTAATACAGGCAAGCAACAGTTTATAAAATGTTTTGCCAATGCATAACATGGATTGTCATCTTTCCAAATTCCATTTACATTTTCCTTGCTATCCACTGGGTGGTCCCTGAGACAATTTCACTTATTTTAGTTTTTTGTTGTTATGGTGACACTTCTAGTCACCAGTTTCTATACATCAACTTGGCCTAACTTATGCCTACAGGTAACCTCAAAATCTTAGTGGATTTCAACCACAAACGTTAATTTCTTAAGCTATACTAATGGGGCCCTAAGCCAGATCATCTCCATTTCAGAACCTAGGCCCATGGAGCAGCCTCTGTCTAGACATTGCCAGTTTCATAGCAGAGGAAACCAAGAACATAACTATCACATAATAGCTCCGCACAGAGTGGTCCATATCCCATCGACTTATTTTTCACTGGCCAAAAGCAGATCATTTGGCCTAGCCTGGAGGTGGTGAAGTATAATCCTAACAGCTAGAGAAAGA
>NW_012106019.1:176359-181684 GCF_000951045.1 Mandrillus leucophaeus | reverse complement strand
TCTGCTCCATCATCTTTGCTACAAGATCCAAGTTGATGGAGTTCCCCTTTCTGGATATAGCTGAATTCATGGCGGAGGGAAATTAGAGCATGAGAAAACCTTTGATACCTATTAAAGCTTTTGAGGATATTGCATTGTTCAAAGCAAGTTACATGGCCAAGCTGAGATAAACAGGGAGGGATTTATAATCCTGTCTCAGGGTAAGACAGCAAATGATGAATAATACAAAAAATCTAGCATAGTCCCGGATTTTATTCACAAATATTTGCTCCTTTCTGCACACAAAATATATTTCTCTCCCCAGAGGAGAAAGATCCAAAAGTCAAGGCATGACGTCAGGATGAAAGTAAGTGATTTTTTGGTAGTCTTTACTAAATTAGGTCTGAGTATAATTTCTCTTTCTCAAAGACATATAAACAGAAAATGACTTTTCTTCCACCCACAAGTTCCAAATTCAATGATAGAATAGAGAGAAAATAATCACAACAAGTATTCTTTTTCAGAAAGGGAAATAATGGGAGGGACAAAGCAACTCTGAAATAACATTGGATAGATGTTTCAAGAAGTCTCCTCCCTGGAAGACAGGTTATACTTTTTTGATTAGGTCCCTATTCTGCCCCCGGAGAATAATTTCCTAGTCTGTTTTTTTTTTTTTTTTCTTTAACTCTTGGCTGTGCCCACTGAAAAGACTTTCTCCAACATCCTTGTTGGCCACAATTGAAGACGACATTGAAGAATATGTCCTCCTTGGAGCTAAGCAGATTTCTCAGTCTGCCTCCTGCACGTAGACTATTAGATATGCCAAGGATCATTTTAGTCTAGAACAGTCACAGATTGTATTTAGTCCCAACTAGGACAAAATTCTCAGCATTATGCTCTTTTATTTATAAGATTTCAGTCACCTTCATGTGCCTATAGCCTCATTCTCAATTCTTTTTACAATACCTCTTTCTCTAAACTTCATTACCAATGACTTGAGCTAATCGGGTTTCTTGGAGGTGGAGATAGATTCATGACTTAGCCTCTTATCCATGGGCTATTTCATCTGACTGAAGGGATTTTATGGGCTCTATCTTAATTGATTAAAAATTTTAACATAGAATACTATGGCCGTATACTTGATCTAATCATTGAAATGAGGTGAGTTTTATGCCCCCTCAGTTTTATCTTTTATGTTTGGAGAGGAGAAACAGATGTACCTTTCAATTTTGACTGACTTTAGTTTAATTTTGCTTTTTTAAAAAAATTCATTTCTGTTATGTAATATCTTGTCAGATGCAACAAGCAAAGCATGTCATTAACTTTATGTTTGCCAGTCTGTATGCCTAAATCCAAAGCTCACTCAATACCTTCACCATCTTCCAAATTAATACAGGCAAGCAACAGTTTATAAAATGTTTTGCCAGTGCATAACATGGATTGTCATCTTTCCAAATTCCATTTACATTTTCCTTGCTATCCACTGGGTGGTCCCTGAGACAATTTCACTTATTTTAGTTTTTTGTTGTTATGGTGACACTTCTAGTCACCAGTTTCTATACATCAACTTGGCCTAACTTATGCCTACAGGTAACCTCAAAATCTTAGTGGATTTCAACCACAAACGTTAATTTCTTAAGCTATACTAATGGGGCCCTAAGCCAGATCATCTCCATTTCAGAACCTAGGCCCATGGAGCAGCCTCTGTCTAGACATTGCCAGTTTCATAGCAGAGGAAACCGAGAACATAACTATCACATAATAGCTCCGCACAGAGTGGTCCATATCCCATCGACTTATTTTTCACTGGCCAAAAGCAGATCATTTGGCCTAGCCTGGAGGTGGTGAAGTATAATCCTAACAGCTAGAGAAAGAACTCTAATAAAATATGCCACAACTGTAACCTCGTCAGTTCTATAGGAACTAAGGAAAAGCACATTTTCTTCATCCTGTGAACAACTATTGCAGGATTCCCCTGCCTTGGTTTGCTAATAATATTAATACAATCTATGGGGTCAGAGAGTCAATGTGAATTGATAAGGCAGTTCTTATTGGAGATTACTGGCAAAAGCACAACTTGTTTGTGAAATTTTGCTTATTCATCATAGAATATTTTTGCTAAACATAGTTTATATTTCACATATAAGGTAACCTATATGTAACTTATTTCTTAATTTTTATATCGTTTTAGATTTAAAGCAAAAAGTGCACCAAATTACATAGTCAGCCCAATGAAATTTTATGTTTATATACATCTGTGTAACCACCATTTAGATCAAAGTATAGAATATTTCCACTACTGCAAAAAGTGCCCTTATTTCTCTGTTGTGTTAGTTCATTCTTGTACTGCTATAAAGAAATATCTGAGAACTACGTAATTTATAAAGAAAAGAGGTTTAACTGGCTAATGGTTCTGCATGCTATACAGAAAGCATCGTGGCATTTGCTTCTGGGGAGGCCTGAGGAAACTTACAATCATGGTGGAAGGCAAAGAGGGAGCAAGTGACTTGAATAGCAGGGACAGGACCGAGAGATGGGGGGAAGTGCCACATACTTTTAAAAAACCAGATTTCAGGAGAATTCATTATCACCATGACAACACTATGAAATCCGTTCCCATGATCAAATCATCTCTTACCAGGCCCCACCTCCAACACTGGGGATTACAACTGAACATGAGATTTGGATGGGGACACATATCTAAACTATCTCCTCTGTCAGTTTCTATCCCATTCCCATAAGTAACCACTAATCTGACGTTGATCACTTTAAGTCATCTTAGTTTTTTTCTATTCTTAAATTTCATTTAAATAGAATCATGTATTGATTCTGTTTCTATCTGGTTCTATTCTATCTCAATTTTTTGGTTCTATATATTGTCTTTAAAAGTCATCCATGTTGTTGTGTATATCAGTATGTTTTTTTTAGTGCTGTGCAGTTTTCCTGTGTGTGTGTGTATGTTTGTGTGTGTATACATTCCCTTCTTCTTTGGATAAGCATCTGGGATATTTTCGGTTTGAGGCTATTACAAGTCAGTCTACCATTAACAGTTTGTACAAGTATTTTGGTGGTCATAGGTACAATAGTCTTTTGGGCATCTTGCCATAGTGGCTCTTGACATTTCTGAGACCTTGCTGTTGCTGCACTTGGCCTCACAGATTCTGAACTACAGCCTGTGCTCTCATCCAGGGGTCTAGAGTCATTAATGAATGGCACTTCATCTCCTAGAACCCAAGCTGCCACTGTGTCCTGTTGGTTCTAGGTCCCAATTTGCAGCTGTGCCTTGCTCCCTGGGTCTCAATCCTTCAGAGCAACTCTTCTTCCCCAGAGCTGTGCCATGTGCCAGTGCTGTGACCTGCCTCTCATAGTCATAAAAACAGCTATATCCCAGCCCCCTGGCTCCAGCTACTATGTTGTGCTTCAAAGCAACAGACCCCAGCTTAGTAGAACTACATTCATTCATGCCTTGAAGAGTGAACCTACACCTTAAGTCCCAGGTGCTACAGTGGTTTCACAGGACCCTGAGCCCAGGAACTCAGCTCCATAGTTGCTCTGAGCACTTGTGCCTTGCAGCCAAGTGCTGCTATTTATCTTTGTTTTTATTGCATTTGCTTTTAGGTTCTTGGCCATGAAATCCTTGTCTAAGCCAACATCTAGAAGGGTTTTTCCAATGTTATCTTCTAGAATTTTTATAGTTTCAGGTCTTAGATTTAAGTCTTTAATCCATCTTGAGTTGATTTTTGTATGAGAGGGGAGGATCCAGTTTCATTCTCCTACCTGTGGCTTGCCAAATATCCCAGCACCATTTCTTGAAAAGGGTGACCTTTCCCCACTTTATGTTTTTATTTGCTTTGTCAGAGATCAGTTGGCTTTAAGTATATAAGTTTATTTCTGGGTTCTCTATTCTGTTCCTTTGGTCTATGTGCCTAGTTTTATACCAGTACCATGCTGTTTTGGTGACTATGGCCTTATAGTATGATTTGAAATCAGGTAGTGTGATGCCTCCAGATTTGTTCTTTTTGTTTAGTCTTGCTTTAACTATGCGGGCTCTTTTTTGGTTCCGTATGAATTTTAGAATTATTTTTTCTAATTCTGTGTAGAATGATGGGGATTTTGATGGCGAGTGCATTGAATTTGTAGATTCCTTTTGGTAGTATGGTCATTTTCACAATATTGATTCTAACTAACAATGAGCATGAGATGTGTTTCCATTTCTTTGTGCTGTCTATGGTTCCTTTCAATGGTGTTCTGTGGTTTTCCTTGTAGAGGTCTTTTGCCTCCTTGGTTAGGTATATTCCTAAGTATTTTATTTTATTTTTGCAGCTTTTCTAAAAGGGGTTGAGTTCTTGATTTGATTCTCTCCTTGGTTGCTGTTGATGTATAGAAGAGCTACTGGTTTGTGTACATTAATCTTGTATCCGGAAACTTTGCTGAATTCTGTTATCAGTTCTAGGAGCTTTTTGGAGGAGTCTTGAGGGTTTTCAAAGTAAATGATCATACCATCAGCAGACAGTGACAGTTTTACTTTCTCTTTACCAATTTGAATGCCCTTTATTTCTTTCTCTTGTCTGATTGCTCTGACTAGGACTTCCAGTACTATGTTGAAGAGGAGTGGCGAGAGTGGGCATCCTTGTCTTGTTCCAGATCTCAGAGGGAATGCTTTCAACTTTTCCCCGTTCAGTATTATGGTGACTGTGGGTTTGTCATAGATGGTTTTTATTACATTGAGGTATGTCCCTAGAAAAACGATTTTGCTGAGAGTTTCAATCATAAAGCCATGCTGGATTTTGTCTAATGCCTTTTCTGCATCTATTGAGATGATCATGTGATTTTTGTTTTTAATACTGTTTGCGTGGTGTATCACATTTATTGACTTGCATATGTTAAAGCATCCATGCATCCCTTGTATGAAACCCACTTGATCATAGTGGATTATCTTTTTGATATGTTGTTGGATTCTGTTAGCTAGTATTTTGCTAAGGATTTGAGCATCTATGTTCATCAAGGATATCAGTCTGTAGTTTTCTCTTTTGGTTATGTTATTTTCTGGCTTTTGTATTATGGTGATGCTGGCTTCATAGAATGAATTAGAGAGGGTTTCTTCTTTCTCTGTCTTATAGAATAGTGTCAAAAGGATTGGTATCAATTCTTTTTTGAGTGTGTGGTAGAATTCTACTGTGAATCCATCTGGACCTGGACTTTTTTGGTTGGTGATTTTTAAATTATCATTTCAGTCTCTCTGCTTGTTATTGGCCGATTCAGGGTGTCTAGTTCTTCCTGATTTAAGATAGGAGGGCTGTATTTGCCAGGAATTTATCCATTTATTCTAGGTTTTCTAGTTTATGT
>NW_012106019.1:172886-176309 GCF_000951045.1 Mandrillus leucophaeus | reverse complement strand
GGAAACTTTGCTGAATTCTGTTATCAGTTCTAGGAGCTTTTTGGAGGAGTCTTGAGGGTTTTCAAAGTAAATGATCATACCATCAGCAGACAGTGACAGTTTTACTTTCTCTTTACCAATTTGAATGCCCTTTATTTCTTTCTCTTGTCTGATTGCTCTGACTAGGACTTCCAGTACTATGTTGAAGAGGAGTGGCGAGAGTGGACATCCTTGTCTTGTTCCAGATCTCAGAGGGAATGCTTTCAACTTTTCCCCGTTCAGTATTATGGTGACTGTGGGTTTGTCATAGATGGCTTTTATTACATTGAGGTATGTCCCTAGAAAAACGATTTTGCTGAGAGTTTCAATCATAAAGCCATGCTGGATTTTGTCTAATGCCTTTTCTGCATCTATTGAGATGATCATGTGATTTTTGTTTTTAATACTGTTTGCGTGGTGTATCACATTTATTGACTTGCGTATGTTAAAGCATCCAGGCATCCCTTGTATGAAACCCACTTGATCATGGTGGATTATCTTTTTGATATGTTGTTGGATTCCATTAGCTAGTATTTTGCTAAGGATTTGAGCATCTATGTTCATCAAGGATATCAGTCTGTAGTTTTCTCTTTTGGTTATGTTATTTTCTGGCTTTTGTATTATGGTGATGCTGGCTTCATAGAATGAATTAGAGAGGGTTTCTTCTTTCTCTGTCTTATAGAATAGTGTCAAAAGGATTGGTATCAATTCTTTTTTGAGTGTGTGGTAGAATTCTGCTGTGAATCCATCTGGACCTGGACTTTTTTGGTTGGTGATTTTTAAATTATCATTTCAGTCTCTCTGCTTGTTATTGGCCGATTCAGGGTGTCTAGTTCTTCCTGATTTAAGATAGGAGGGCTGTATTTGCCAGGAATTTATCCATTTATTCTAGGTTTTCTAGTTTATGTACATAAAGGTGTTCATAGTAGTCCTGATTGATCCTTTGTATTTCAGTGATGTCAGTTGTAATATCTCCTATTTCATTTCTTAATGAGATTATTTGGATTTTCTCTCTTCTTTTCTTGGTTAATCTTGCCAATGGTCTATCAATTTTATTTATCTTTTCAAAGAACCACATTTTGCTTACTTTGTCTTTTGTATTTTTTTGTTTCAATTTCATTTAGTTATGCTCTGATCTTGGTTATTTCTTTTCTTCTGCTGGGTTTAAGTTTGGTTTGTTCTTGTTTCTCTAGTTCCTTGAAGTGTGACCTTGGAATGTCACTTGTGCTCTTTTGGTCTTCTTGATGTAGGTGTTTAGGGCTATGAACTTTCCTCTTAGCACCACATTTGCTGTATCCCAGAGGTTTTGATAGATTGTGTCATTATTGTCATTCAGTTCAAAGAATTTTTAAATTTCCATCTTGATTTTCTTTTTCACTCATTGCTCATTCAGGAACAGTTTATTTAATTTATGTCTATTTACATGGTTTTGAAGATTCTTTTTGGAGTTCACTTCCAGTATTATTCTACTATGATCTGAGAGAGTGCTTGTTATAATTTCAGTTTTATTAAATTTATGGAGGCTCATTTAATGGCCTATCATATGGCCTATCTTGGAGAAAATTCCATCCATTGTTGAATAGAAAGTGTATTCTATGGTTGTTGGATGAAATGTTCTGTATGTATCTGTTAAGTCCAGTTGTTCCAACGTATAGTTTAAATCCATTGTTTCTTTGTTGACTTTCTGTCTTGATGACCTGTCTAGTGCTATCAGAGGAGTATTGAAGTCCCCCATTATTATTGTGTTGATTTCTATCTCATTTCTTATAAAAGTTTATTGGTAATTGTTTTATAAATTTGGGACCCCCAGTGTTAAGTGCATATATATTTAGGATTGTGATATTTTCCTGTTGGACAAGGTCTGTTACCATTATACGATATTTCTCTTTGTCTCTTTTAACTGCTGTTGCTTTAAAGTTTGTTTTGTCTGATATAAGAATAGCTACGCCTGGTTCCAAGATGGCTGAATATGAACAGCTCCAGTCTACAGCTCCCAGCATGAGTGATACAGAAGATGGGTGATTTATGCATTTCCAACTGAGGTATCGAGTTCATCTCACTGGGGCTTGTCACACAGTGGGTGAAGCCCACGGAGCAGGGCAGGGCACTGCCTCACCCGGGAAGCACAAGGGGTTGGGGAATTCCTTTTCCTAGACAATGGAAACCATGAGAGATGGTACCTGGAAAATCGGGACACTCCCACCCTAATACTGTGCTTTTCCAAAGGTCTTAGCAAATGGCACACCAGGATATTATATCCCGTGCCTGGTTCAGAGGGTCCCACGCCCATGGTGCCTCACTCACTGCCAGCATAGCAGTCTGAGATCAAACTGCAAGATGGCAGCAAGGTTCTGCCATTGCTGAGGCTTGAGTAGGTAAACAAAGCAGCCAGGAAGCTCGATCTGGGTGGAGCCCACCACAGCTCAAGGAGGCCTGCCTGCTTCCATAGACTACACCTCTAGGGACAGGGTATAGCTGAACAAAAGCCAGCGGAAACTTCCGCAGACTTAAACATCCCTGTCTGACAGCTTTGAAGAGAGTAGTGGTCCTCCCAGCATGGAGTTTGAGATCTGAGAATGGATAGACTGCCTCCTCAAGTGGGTCCCTGACCCCCAAGTAACCTAACTGGGAGGCACTTCCCAGTAGGGGCTGAGTGACACCTCATGTGGCCAGGTGCCCCTCTGAGACAAAGCTTCCAGAGGAAGGATCAGGCAGCAACATTTGATGTTCTGCAATATTTGCTGCCCTGCAGCCTCTGCTGGTGATATCTAGGCAAACAAGGTCTGGGGTGGACCTCCAGCAAACTCCAACAGGCCTGCAGCTGAGGGTGCTGACTGTTAGAAGGAAAATTAACAAACAGAAAGGGCATCCACACCAAAACTCCATTTGTACATCACCATCATCAAAGACCAAAGGTAGACAAAACCGCAAAGATGGGGAGAAACCAAAGAAGAAAAACTGAAAATTCTAAAAATCATTGTGCCTCTTCTCCTCCAAAGGAATGCAGCTCCTCACCAGCAATGGAACAAAGCTGGATGGAGAATGACTTTGATAAGTTGAGAGAAGAAGGCTTCAGACGATCAGCAATAACCAACTTCTCTGAGCTAAAGGAGGATGTTCGAACCCATCACAAAGAAGTTAAACCCTTTAAAAAAGATTAGATGAATGGCTAACTAGAATAAACAGTATAGAGAAGACCTTAAATAACCTGATGGAGCTGAAAACCATGGCATGAGAACTATGTGATGCATGCACAAGCTTCAGTGGCCAATTCAATCAAGTGGAAGAAAGGGTATCAGTGATTGAAGACCAATGAATGAAATGAAGAAAGAAGAGAAGTTTAGAGAAAAAAAAGAGTAAAAAGAAATGAACAAAGCCTCCAAGAAATATGGGACTATGTGAAAA
>NW_012106019.1:172362-172836 GCF_000951045.1 Mandrillus leucophaeus | reverse complement strand
ACATGGATGAAGCTGGAAACCATCATTCTAAGCAAACTATCGCAAGGACAGAAAACCAAACACCACATGTTCTCACTCATAGGTGGGAATTGAACGATGAGAACACTAGGACACAGGAAGGGGAACATCACACACCTGGGCCTGTCATGGGGTGGGGTGAGTGAGGAGGGATAGCATTCGGAGATATGCCTAATGTAAATGTCGAGTTAACGGGTGCAGCACACCAACATGGCACATGTATACATATGCAACAAATCTGCACGTTGTGCACATGTACCCTAGAACTTAAAGTATAACTTTAAAATAGGAAAAAAAAAGAAAAAGAATAGATACCCCTGATCACCTTTGGTATCCATTTGCATGACATGCTTTTTCCACTCCTTTACTTTAAGTTTATGTGAATCCCTATGTGTTAGGTGAGTCTCTGAAGGCAGCAGATAATTGGTCAGTTTTTATATGTTCTGCAGTTCTGTA
>NW_012106019.1:169507-170632 GCF_000951045.1 Mandrillus leucophaeus | reverse complement strand
AAAAAAAAAATCCTTTACAGACAAATAAATGCTGAGAGAGTTTGACACCACCAGGCCTGCCTTACAGGAGCTCCTGAAGGAAGCAGTAAACATGGAAAAGAACAGCCACTGCAAAAACATGCCAAATTGTAAAGATCATCAATGCTAGGAAGAAACTGCATCCACTAATGAGCAAAATAACCAGCTAACAGAATAATGACAGGATCAAATTCACACATAACAATATTAACCTTAAGTGTAAATGGGCTAAATGCTCCAATTAAAAGACACAGACTGACAAATTAGATAGAGTCAAGACCCATCAGTGTGTTGCATTCAGGAGACCCATCTCACGTGCAGACACACATAGGCTCAAAATAAAGCGGTGGAGGAATATCTACCAAGTAAATGGAAAACAAAAAAAGCAGGGGTTGCAATCCTAGTCTCTGATAAAACAGACTTTAAACCAACAAAGATCAAAAGAGAGAAAGAAGGCCATTACATAATGGTAAAGGGATCAATTCAACAAGAAGAGCCAACTATCCTAAATATATATGTAACTATCCTAAATATATATAGGAGCACCCAGATTCATAAAGCAAATCCTTGGAGACCTACAAAGAGACTTAGACTCCCACAGAGTAACAACAGGAGACTTCAACACCCCACTGTCAACATTAGACAGATCAATGAGACAGAAAGTTAAGGAGGATATCCAGGAGTTGAAATCAGCTCTGCACCAAGTGAACCTAATAGACATCTACAGAACTCTCCACCCCAAATCAACACAACATACATTCTTCTTCGCACTTCACCACGTCGCACTTATCTCAAAATTGACCACATAGTTGTAAGTAAAGCATTCTTCAGCAAATGTAAAAGAACAGAAATTATAACAAACTGTCTCTCAGACCACAGTGCAGTCAAGCTAAAATTTAGGATTAAGAAACTCACTCAAAACTGCTTCAACTACATGGAAACTGAACAACCTGCTCCTGAATGACTACTAGGTACATAATGAAATGAAAGCAGAAATAAAGATGTTCTTTGAAACCAATGAGAACAAACACACAACATACCAGAATCTCTGGGACACATTTAAAGCAGGGTGTAGAGGGGAATTTATAGCACTAAATGCCCAAAAGA
>NW_012106019.1:162733-163142 GCF_000951045.1 Mandrillus leucophaeus | reverse complement strand
GACAGATCAATGAGACAGAAAGTTAAGGAGGATATCCAGGAGTTGAAATCAGCTCTGCACCAAGTGAACCTAATAGACATCTACAGAACTCTCCATCCCAAATCAACACAATATACATTCTTCTTCGCACTTCACCACATCGCACTTATCTCAAAATTGACCACATAGTTGTAAGTAAAGCATTCTTCAGCAAATGCAAAAGAACAGAAATTATAACAAACTGTCTCTCAGACCACAGTGCAGTCAAGCTAAAATTCAGGATTAAGAAACTCACTCAAAACTGCTCAACTACATGGAAACTGAACAACCTGCTCCTGAATGACTACTAGGTACATAATGAAATGAAAGCAGAAATAAAGATGTTCCTTGAAACCAATGAGAACAAACACACAACATACCAGAATCTCTG
>NW_012106019.1:153395-156031 GCF_000951045.1 Mandrillus leucophaeus | reverse complement strand
TTTGATGTGTTTCCAGGATTTGTTTCAAGATTTAGAGCTCCTTTTAGCAGTTCTTGTAGTAGTTGCTTGGCAGTGGTGAATTCTCTCAGAATTTGTCTGTCTGAAAAAGGCTGTATCTTTCCTTCACGTATGATGATTAGTTTTAATGGATACAAAATTCTTGACTGATAACTGTTTCGCTTGAGGAGGCTGCAGATAGGGCCCCAACCCCTTCTAGCTTGTAGGATTTCTGCTGAGAAATATGCTGTTAATCTGATAGGTTTTCCTCTATAGCTTACCTGGTGTTTCTGTCTCACAGCACTTAAGATTCTTTTCTTCATCTTAACTGGATAACCTAATGATTATGTGTCTAGGGGGTGATCTTTTGGCGATGAATTTCTCGGGTGTTCTTTGTGCCTATTGTATTTGGATGTCTAGGTGTCTAGCAAGGCTGGAGAAGTTTTCTTCAATTATTTCCCCAATGTATTTTCCAAGGTTTTAGAATTCTCTTCGTCCTCAGGAACACTGAATATTCATAGGTTTGGTCGTTTAACATAGTCTCAGACTTCTTGGAGGCTTTGTTCATATTTCTTTATTCTTTTTTCTTTGTCTTTGTTGGATTGGATTGGGTTATTTCAAAGACCTTGTCTTCGAGCTCTGACTTTCTTTCTTGTACTTGTTCAGTTTTCTCGATGAGACTTTCCAAAGCATTTTGCATGTCTGTGTTAATGATAGACTGGATTAAGAAAATGTGTGTCCAATGTTTCCTGAATTTTTTATTGTTTTTTCTTTAAGCTATCTATTTCATTGAATATTTCTCCCTTCACTTCTTGTATCGTTTTTTGGATTTCCTTGCATTGGGCTTCACCTTTCTTTGGTGCCTCCCTGATTAGCTTAATAACTAACCTCCTGAATTCTTTCTCAGGTAAAGCAGGGATTTCTTCTTGTCTTGGATCCATTGCTGGTGAACTAGTGTGATTTTTGGGGGATGTTAAAGAGCCTTATTTTGTCATATGACCAGAGTTGGTTTTCTGGTTCCTTCTCATTTGGGTAGGCTCTCTCAGGGGAAGGTCTAGGGCTGAGGACTGTTGTTCAGATTCTTTTGTCCCATGGGATGTTCCCTTGATGTAGTACTCTCCCCATTTTCCTACTGATGTGGCTTACTGCAAGCCAAACTGCAGTGATTGTTGTCTCTCTTGTGAGTCTAGCCACCCAGCAAGTATACCTGGCTCTGGGCTGGTACTGTGGGTTTTCTGCACAGAATCCTGTGATGTGAACTGTCTATGGGTCTCTCAGTTGTGGATACCAGTGCCTGTTCTGGTGAAGGTGGCGGGGGAGTGCAATGGACTCCATGAGGGTTCTTAGCTTTCGTGGTTTAATGCTCTGTTTTGTGCTGGTTGACCTCCTGCTTGGAAGTGGTGCTTTCTAGAGAGCATCAGCTGTGGTAGTATGGAGAAGAACTGGCAATGTGTGGGGCCCTAGAACTCCCAAGATTATATGCCCCTTGTCTTCAGCTACCAAGATGGGTAGGGAAGGACCATCAGGTGGGGGCAGGGGTAGTCCTGTTTGAGTTAAGACTATCCCTGGATGGGTCTTTCCGTGGCTGCTGTCGGGGATGGGGATGAGGTTCCTAGATCAATGGAGCTGTGTGCCTAGGAGGATTATGGTTGCCTCTGCTGAGTCATGCAGGTTGTCAGGGAAGTGAGGGAAAGCTGGCAGTCACAGGCCTCCCCAGCTCCCACGCAAACCAAAGGGCCAGTCTCACTCCCATTGGCCCCGCCTGACCCCCAAAGTCTGTTTCTAGGCAGTGAATGAGCCAGGCTTGAGAACTTTCCCCAGGCTACCCACCTCCCAGTGGCAAAATAAAAAGGCATATTTCTTCCCCTGCCTGTGGTGTCCGCACACGAGATTCATATCCTCCCCCAAGTTCTGGCCAGGAAGCTTCTCACCCCATTCAAATTGTTACAAAGTTCAGCTGGAGATTTCCTTCTCCTTGTGGTGTTTTCTGCCCCTGCTTCTCTGGTCACCCACCCAATGGATCCCTGTGGTCCCAGGCAGGAATGGCCTGCTTAGGGATCCAGGGAGCTCTCAAGGCCTTTCTGCTGCTTCCTCTACCCCTGTACTTCACTCGACTCTCTAAATTGACTCAGCTCCAGGTAAGGTCAGAACCTTCTCCCACATAAAGACCTTCAGTTTCCCCAGTAAGGATATGTGTTCAGGAGAGGAGGCTCTCCCTTTCCCACTTCCAATGTTGGGGCACACAGTATTTGGGGTGTCTCCCAGGTCCTGCAGGAGCAGTCTGTTTCCTTCAGAGTGTCTGTGGATCCTCTTGGGATTGCTGGTTTGTTCTTGCAGTTGATCAGAAGCTAAAAATCACAACGCAAGCCTCCACAGGTTGCTCTGTCCGTCCAAGTCAGAGCTGCAATCTAGTCCTACCTCCTGTCTGCCATGATGATCAAGAAGAGAATTTTAAAAGCAGCAACAGAAAATTGTCAAATCATATATAAGGGAATTCCCTTTAGACTATCAAGACTATTTGCATATTTATCAGCAGGCACCTTTCAGGCCAAGAAAGAATGGAATGATATACATATATTTTTTACATTTTAATTTATATTTTTAAATATACTTTAAGTTCTAGGGTACATGTGCTCAAC
>NW_012106019.1:102857-152600 GCF_000951045.1 Mandrillus leucophaeus | reverse complement strand
TTTACACTCCCAGCAACAGTGTAAAAGCATTGCTATTTCTCCACATCCTCTCCAGCATCTGTTGTTTCTTGACTTTTTAATAATTGCCATAGCATGAGATTTTAGCTCATTGTGGTTTTGATTGCATTTCTCTGATGGCCAGTGATGATGAGCATTTTTTCATGTGTCTGTTGGCTGCATGGATGTCTTCTTTTGAGAAGTGTCTGTTCATATCCTTTGCACACTTTTTGATGGGGTTGTGATTTTTTCTTGTAAATATTTTTGAGTTATTTGTAGATTTTGGGTATTAACCCTTTGTTGGATGGATAGATTGCAAAAATTTTCTCCCATTCTGTAGGTTGACTGTTCACTCTGATAGTAGTTTCTTTTGTTGTGCAGAAGCTCTTTAGTTTAATTAGATCCCATTTGTCTATTTTGGCTTTTGTTGCAATTGCTTTTGGTGTTTTAGTCACGATATCCTTGCCCACGCCTATGTCCTGAATGGTATTGTGTAGGTTTTCTTCTAGGGTTTTTATGGTTTTATGTCTAACATTTAAGTCATTAATCCATCTGGAATTGAGTTTTGTATAAGGTGTAAGGCATGGATCCAGTTTCATCTTTCTACATATGGCTAGCCAGTTTTCCCAGCACCATGAATTAAATAGGGAATCCTTTCCCCATTTCTTGTTTTTGTCAGGTTTGTTAAAGATCAGATGGTTGTAGATGTGTGGCATTATTTCTGAGGCCTCTGTTCTGTTCCGTTGGTCTATATATCTGTTTTGGAACCAGTACCATACTTTTTTAGCTACTGTAGCCTTGTAGTATAGTTTGAAATCAGGTAGCATGATGCCTCCAGCTTTGTTCTTTTTGCTTAGGATTATTTTGGCAATGTGGACTCTTTTTTGGTTCCATATGAACTTTAAAGTATTTTTTTCCAATTCTGTGAAGAAAGTCATTGGTAGTTTGATGGGGATGGCATTGAAAATCTATAAATTACCTTGGGCAGACAGCCATTTTCATGATATTTATTCTTCTTATCCATGAGCATGGAATGTTCTTCCATTTGTTTGTGTCCTCTTTTATATTGTTGAGCAGTGGTTAGTAGTTCTCCTTGAAGAGGTCCTTCACAACCCTTGTAAGTTGGATTCCTAGGTATTTTATTGTCTTTGTAGCAGTTGTGAATGAGAGTTCACTCATATTTGACACTCTGTCAGTTATTTGTGTATAGGAATGCTGTGATTTTTGCACATTGATTTTGTATTCTGAGACTTTGCTGAAAGTGCTTACCAACTAAAGGAGATTTTGGGCTCAGATGATGGGGTTTTCTAAATATATAATCATGTCATCTGCAAACAGGGACAATTTGACTTCTTCTTTTCCTAAATGAATACCCTTTATTTCTTTCTCCTGCCTGATTGCCCTGGACAGAACTTCCAACACTGTGTTGAATAGGAGTGGTGAGAGTGGGCATCCTTGTCTTGTGCCAGTTTTCAAAGGGAATACTTCCAGCTTTTGCCCATTCAGTATGATATTGGCTGTGGGTTTGTCATAAATAGCTCTTACTATTTTGAGATACATCCCATCATTACCTAGTTTATTGACAGTTTTTAGCATGAAGGGCTGCTGAATTTTGTTGAAGGCCTTTTCTGCATCTATTGAGATAATCATGTGGTTTTTGTCTTTGGTTCTCTTTATGTGATGGGTTATGTTTATTGATTTGCATTTGTTAAACCAGCCTTGCATCCAAGGTATGAAGCCAACTTGATCGTGGTGGATAAGCTTTTTGATGTGCTGCTGTATTTGGTTTGCCAGTATTTCATTGAGGATTTTTGAATCGATGTTCATCAAGATATTGGTCTAAAATTCTCTTTTTTTGTTGTGTCTCTGCCAGACTTTTCTATCAGGATGATGCTAGCCTCATAAAATGAGTTAGGGAGGAGTCCCTCTTTTTCTATTCATTGGAATAGTTTCAGAAGGAATGATACCAGCTCTTCTTTGTACCTCTGGTAGGATTTGGCTGTGAATCCATCTAGTCCTGGCCTTTTTTTGTCTGGTACGCTATTAATTTTGTCTCAATTTCAGAGCCTGTTATTGGTCTATTCAAAGATTCAACTTCTTCCTGGTTTAGTCTTGGGTTGGTGCATGTATCCAGGAATTTAAGAATGGGATGATATATTAAATATGCTGAAAGAAAAAAGTATTCCAACCAAGAAGACTTACCTTGCAGAACTAAGTTGCATACAAAAACTAGTTTTATCCTTCCTTCCAACAATTTATGTTGTTCATATCCTGAGATTTTTATATTGTGCATTACTTAACAATATACATATTTTTCATAGACTTTTAAACTTCATTGTAGACATATGTATGATTTACACACCACCATTACAATATTGAAGTATTCTGGGTTTGGCTATGAGATTTATACATTCATGAAGTTGGTTTTTTGAAAAAATAAACAAATTGAAAGACCCTTAGTTAGTCTGGTTAAGAGAAAAGAAAGAAGACAAACAAAATTAAAAATGAAAGTGAAGACAAGAAATGCCTCAGAAATAAAATGGACAGATACGGCTCTTGTAAGAAATTACATGCCAATCAATTAGATAACCTAGAGAAAACAGACAAATTCATAGAGAAAGGCAACCCACCAAGACTGAGTCAGGAAGAAATAGAAAGCCTGAACAGACAAATAATAAGTAATGAGATAGAAGAAGTAAAAAGACTCCCCAAAACAACAACATAACTCAGGTCCAGATGAATTCACAGCTGAATGTTACCAAATATTCAAAGAATTAATACTGGTACTTCTCAAACTCTTTCAAAAAATTGAGCTAACACATTTTATGAAGCCAGTCTCACTTTGATACCTAAGCAAGACAAAAACATCACAAGAAAAGGAAACTGTAGGCCAGTGACTCTGATGAATATTCATGCAAAATTTCTTAAGAAAATATTAGCAAACCATATCTAACAGCACATCAAAAAGATTATATATCATGACCAAGTGGGATTTGTACCAAGCACGCTAGGCTGGTTGAACATATGCAAATTAATTAATATGATACATCACATTAATAGAATGATAGTAACAACCCATATGATTATCTCATTGACACAGAAAAAGCATTTGACAAAGTCCAACATCCTTTCTCGATTTAAAAACTCTCTCAACAGTGTGGACATAGGAAAAGTTTTTCAACATAATAAAGGCCATTTATTTAAAAAACTACAGGTAACATTATAATCAATTGGAGACAACAAAGTTTTCCACTAAGATTTGGCACAAGGCAAGGATGTCCACTCTTGCCACTTCTATTCAACATAGTGCTGGAAGTACCAGCAAGAGCATTTAGACTAAAAAGAGAAACAAAATATGTACAAACACAAAAGAAAGAAGTAAAATTATTTCTATTTACAGATGACATGATTTTATGTGTTAACCACCCCCCCCCACGCACAGATTACACAACAAATGCCTGTTAGAACTTATAAATGAATTCATTGAAGTTTCAGGATATGAAATCAACATGTAAAAATCAGTAGTTATGGATTAAACTAGAAAAATCTGTAGTTTTTTTCCACACAAATAGTGACCTAACTGATAAATAAATCAAGAAATCATTTCTGGCTGGGTGTGGTGGCTCAAGCCTGTAATCCCAGCACTTTGGAAGGCTAAGGCAGTTGGATCACTTGAGGTCAGGAGCTCAAGACTAGCCTGGTCAACATGGTGAAACCCCGTCTATACTAAAATACAAAAAAATTATCCAGGTGTGGTGGTGTGTGCCTGTAGTCCCAGCTAATTAGGAGACTGAGACAGGAGAATCCCTTGAACTCAGGAGGTGGAAGTTTCAGTGAGCTGGGATCATGCCACTGCAGCAGTCCAGCATGGGCTACATGGAAGACCTCATCTCAAAAAAAAAAAAAAAAAGAAAAAGAAAAAGAAAACATTCCCATTTATAACAGCACAAAAATATGTAGAAATACATTTATCCAAGGAGGTGAAAGATCTGTATACTAAAACCTATAAAACATTGATGAAGTAAATTGAAAGAGGCACAAATAAATGGAAAGATATCTTACATTCACAGATTAGAAGAATTAATACTGTTAAAATGTTTATGCCAGCCAAAATAATCTACAAATTCAATGTAATTCTTACCAAAACTGCAATGATATTTTTCAAGGAAATAGGCAAAAAAATCCCAAAATTTGTGTGGAACTACAAAAAACCCTGAATAGCCAAAGCAATTTTGAGAAAGAAAAATAAAAGTCAGAGGCATCACACTTACTGATTTATAATTATATTACAAAGCTATATTAACCAAAACAGTATGGCTCTGGCATAAAAACAGATACATAGACCAGTAAAATAGAGTAGAGACCTCAGAAATCAATCCAAGCACTGATGGTCAACCACTTTTTATCAAGGGCATGCAAGAGGACATGATGGAGAAGGGAGAGTCTTCGATAAATGGTGCTAGGAAAACTAAATTTCCACATACAAAAGAATGAAATTAGACTTTCATCTTGCGCCATACACAAAAATCAATTCAAAATGGACAAAATCCTCAAATATAAAGTCAGAAACTGTAGAATTCCTGAAAGAGAACATAGGGAAAAAGCTCCTGGACATCGGCCTTGGCAATAATATTTTAAATGTCACACCAAAAACATAGGCCGTAAAGGCACAAATAAATAAATGGGACTACATAAAACCAAAAAGCTTTTGCACAACAAAGGAAACAATCAACAAAATGAAATGGAAGTCTATAGCTTGACAAAAATTATTTGAAAACTATATATCTGTTATGGGGTTAAAATCGAAAATTTATGAAGGGCTCATACGACTGAAGAGTGGAAAAACAAGTAACTTTATTTAAAAATGAGCAAAAGACTTGAATAGATATTTCCCCAAAGGAGACATACTAATGGAACAACAGGTATATGAAAATGTGTTCAACATCATTAATAATCAGGGAAATGCAAATCAAAACCACCATAAGATACCATCTCACATCCATTAGGATGGCTACTATCAAAAAGTTAGAAGTTAAATGTTGGTGAGGATGTGGAGGCAGAGAAATTTGCTACATTGTTGATGGGAATAGACATTATATTGGTACAGGCATTATGGAAAACAGTATGGAAGTTTCTAAATAAATAAAAAGTAGAACTGCCATATGATCCATCAATTCCTCTTCCAAACTATACCAAAAGGAAGATATCTGCAGTCCCATGTTCATTTCAGCATTATTCATAATAGCAAAGATATAGAAACAACCAAACTGTCTGTCGATAGATGAACAAATAAAGAAACTGTGGTGCAAATACATACTGAAATATTATTCAGCCTTAATAAAGAATGAAATTTTCCATTTTCTACAACATGGACGAGCTTGGAGGAAATTATGCCAAGTGAAATAAGCCAGGCACAGAAAAAGAATATTGCATAACTTCACTTATATGTGGAATCTAAAAAAAAGTCAAATATACAGAGACAGAGAACAAAACAGTGGTTACCAGGAGCTGGGGAGCAGGAGGAGGAAATGAGACATAGATCAGAAGATACAAAGCAGCAAACATGTAGTATAAACAAGTTTAGATATCTAATGCACAATATGGGAATTATAAGTAATAAAATTTTACTGTATGTGAGATTTATGCTAATTGAGTAGATTGTAGCTGCTCTTGTCACAGAAACAAACAAATTGGTAACTAAGTGAGATGATGTATATGTTATTTTCATCACTATAGTAACCATTTTACTACCTATATGTGTCCCGTATATCATGTTATATATTGTAAATATACACAATAAAATTTATTTTTTAAAAAGCAAAATAACAACAACAAAAAGAAATATATACCAAATACCAGGCCACTAAGATTTTAGAAGTTTTACAATTTTAGTTCTTATAGTTAGTTCCATGCTCTATTTCAAGAAGCAGGTATATGGTATAAGGAAAGAATCAAGGTTCCTTATTTTGCATGTAGATAATAAATTTTTCTAGCACTATATATAAAAAAGACTATTCTTCCTCCGTGAAATTGCTTTATACTTTTGCTGGAAATCAGTTGACAATATATGTGTGGATATTTTACTGTGTTCTTTATTCTGTTTGATTGATCTATTTGTCTATTTTGACATAAATAGCACACCATCTTAATTATTGTACTTTTAGAATGCCTTAAAATCAGATGCTGCAAGTTTATCAACTCTTATTATTTTCAAAACTAGGCTGTACTCATGCCTTTGAATTTCCATGCTTATTTTAGAATAAGCATATCAATTTCTTTAAAAGTTGCTGAAATTTTGAAATTGTAGTTGTGCCAAATCTATAAATCAGACAGCAATCCTACTCCTAGCTATATATCCATAAAAAAAAGTGTGCTTGTGTGAACAGGGACACATCTGCAGGAATGTTCATGCCAGTATTATCTATGATAATCCCCAATTGGAAACAAAGCAAATTTCTAACAATATTAAAATAGATAGATATGTTATATAGAGAAATGGAAATGAACAAACTTCAAGTACATGCATTAACAGGAATTAATCTCTCAAATTATGTTAAAGTAAAAAAGCAAGTTACAAGTAATACATCCAGTATAAATCTGTGTATAAAAATTTAAAAACAGGCAAAATAAATTATCATTTTAAGCATGCATATATATTTTGTATAATGGTAAAAAAAAAAAAAAAAGCCTACAAATCAGGATTATGGCTATCCCTAGGAGGAATGGAATATGAATCAGGGTTTTCCTTCTATGGTACTGGCAATTAGCTACAGAATATTTTACAGTTATTTTTAAGATATATTTTATATATCTCATATATATATACACACATACATATAATACATGTATATGTGTGTTCATGTGCATTATATACATTATTTATGTATGATACTTTTAACCAAAAAATGAGAATAGTTATTACTGCAAATTTGTATGCAAGGATTGGTGTTTTTGACCTGTAGGTTTCATTGTAAGGTAGATTGATTGGGTTATTTATTTTGAAACTGCAACTGTCATCACCTGTGAGACTTCCTCTTGGTCTAGTCAATTTATTCAGAGAGGAATCCTTAACCTGGTTGACAGTGCTCTCAGAAATAAATGAAAGAAGCGAGCTAAGATGTTTCACTATTTCATATAGAATGTTTCATTTAATTCTCCTCAACTGAGCCTACTCTTCCCAATTCCAGAGTCCTTCTGGTTGAACTTCTCTGGAACATAAAGCCTCAGTCTTGTGCTTGTCTGGGGAGGAAGAGTAGGCTGGGTATTATATTAGTCCATTTTCACACTGCTAATAAACATACCTGAGACTGGCAATTTACAAAAGAAAGAAGGTTAATGGACTTACAGTTCCATGTGGCTAGAAAGGCCTCACAATCATGGTGGAAGGTGAAAGACATGTCTCACATGGTGGCAGACAAGAGGAGAGAGCTTGTGTGGGGAAACTCCTGTTTTTAAAACCATCAGATCTCATGAGACTTATTCACTATCAGAACAGCACAGGAAAGACCCGCTCCCATGATTCAATCACCTCCCACCAGGTTCCTCCCATGACACATGGGAATTGTGGGAGTTACAATTCAAGATGAGATTTGAGTGGGAACACAGCCAAACCATATTGGGTATACATCATATGGGAAGGAAATATGATATTTCCTTGCATAGACTTTTACCCACTCTCTTTTCGGCCCAGTCATATCCCCACTCTCAGAGATAGCTCATTCCCTCAATTCCAAGACTTTCTGGAGTTCTGTGGCACCAGTTGGCTTGCTTCTCTGTTTTCACCACTGCTGGTTTACCTTTTCTTTTTCTCAATCTGTTGAACCAATTTCTAGTTGGCTCACTACTTTCCAGCTTACATTATTTTATTTGCTGCCATCTCTTCTCTTTTCTTCATCCTTGTGTTTTATCTCAACATATAAATACACAAAACCACATACTCAGTAGTCATATGTTGGTTTCTAATCCTTTTCTCCAATAAAATGAACCAGGAAATAGCTGGTTCTAGGAGTAGTTATGGATGATACAAGATGATCCTGGAGCATCTTGTAGTGTCAAAATGCAAAAAAAGTGTTAAAAGGATAAAAATACAGAAGATATTAAAAGAACACAGGCAGTAAGCTAAAGAGCTCCTGCTGGCCAAAGGTGGAAAAATTTGAGCAGCAAAATAAATAATAAAGTTGTTGTCCAATACAAAAAGTGTTAGATAAATCTACATAAGAAAGAATTGATATAAATATATGACTGGATAAATAAATAGGGGAGAAGGGATAAATCTCCCTTACAAAATAATTCTAAAGAATATATGTAGATAATCCCTGACCTGGGAAGTGGAGCTTAATTCTTCTCCCAATGAGTGTGGGCTGGACTTACTGACTTCTTTCCAAAGGATAGAATTTGGAAAGGAAAAAAAAACTTTACTGTACCTCTCAGACATTACCTTAACCAAGTGATCAAAGTTAACATCAACAGGGATATGTCAGGTTGATATCATGTAGCCGTGTAATATGATTTGGTTCTGTGTCCCTACCCAAATCTCATCTTGTAGCTCCCACAATTCCCACGTGTCGGAGGGACCTGGTGGAAGATGACTGAATCATGGGGATGGATCTTTCCTGTGCCGTTCTTGTGATAGTGAATGGGTCTCACAAGATCTGATAGTTTTAAAAATGGGAGTTTCCCTGCACAAGTTCTTTCTTTGCCTGCTGCCATCCACATAAGATGTGACTTGCTCCTTCTTGCCTTCCGACATGATTGTGATACCTCCCCACCCACGTAGAACTGTAAGTCCGATAAATCTCTTTATTTTGTAAATTACCTTGTCTTTATCAGCAGTTTGAAAACAGACTAATACACTCTGATTTGATGCAATGTGAAGGACACTTCTGTGATGTTGTTTCCCAAATCTCATAATTTCAATTTAATTATGAGAAAACCTCAGACAAATCTAAATTGGAGGATGTTTTACAAACTGCCTGCTATGGTCTGAATGTTTGCATCCCCCCAAAATTCATATTATTGAAACATAATCTCTACCTCTTAATAATATTAAGAGGTAGGGCCTTTGGGAGGTGACCAGGTCTTGAGGGCAGAGCCCTCATGAATGAGGTTAGTGTTCTTGTAAATGAGGCTCAAGGGAACTTGTTCCCTCCTTCTACCAAGTGAGATGCCATCTGTGAGAAAGTAGACACTCATCAGGCACCAAATCTGCTGGTGCCTTGATCCTGGACTTCCTAGCCTCAAGAACTTTATTGTTTATAAATTACACAGTCTAAGGCATTTTGTTATAGTAGCTCAAATTGACTAAGACACTGCCTGACCAGCATTCTTCAAAATTGTCAGGGTCATGAAAAAAAGAAAAAACTGAGACATTGTCAAAGATTAGAAGAGACTAAGGAGAACTGACCACTAAATTCAATGTAGTATCCTGAATTAAATCCTGCAACATTAGTGAGGAACTTGGTGAAATACAGAGTGTCTGTTAATAATAAATGTTAATGTCTGTTTTGACAAATGTACCAAGGTCATGTAAGATGTTAACTTTAAGGGAAACTGGAATGTCTCTGTATTGTTTGTAACTTCTCTTTTGTAAATTTAAAATTAAGAAGTTTATTGAAAAAAATCCCTATAGTGAAGTTCCAAGAAGAAACTATGTTCTTCCAGGTTTTACCAGAAGTTCATAATCCTGGAAAATTCCTACTTCTGCTTCAAGGCTCAGTTGGATGGTGAGGTCCTTGGGAAGCCTCCTGTAACTTCTCCAGATACAGGGTTTCCACAGAACCTGGTACTTACCTCCTGATATGGTTTGACTGTGTCCCCACCCAAATCTCATCTTGAATTATAGCTCCCATAATTCCAAAGTGTTGTGGGAGGGACCTGGTGGGAGACAATTAAAACATGGGGGAGGTCCCCCCATACTGTTCTTGTGGTAGTGAATAAGTCTCATGGGATCTGATGGTTTTATAAAGGGAAACTCCTTTCACTTAGTTCTCATTCTCTCTCTTTTCTGTTGCCATGTAAGATGTGCCTTTCACCTTCCACCATAATTGTGAGACCTTCCCAGCCATGTTGAACTGTGAGTCCATTATTCCTCTTTTTCTTTATAATTTACCCAGTCTTAGGTAAATTATATGTCTTTATCAGTGGTGTGAAGACAAACTAATACATCTCCTTTTAATTGCGCTACTCACAGAGTCCCCACATTCAATAAATATGTGTGTGTTTGAGCCAAGTTGGTTATGGAGTACGGCACAGCCATTTCAATGTAAAAAACAAAGTGAATAAAAGCCACCAATTACTACTTTAAATAAATCTAGTTTTCATTGGAAATTATTCCTTTCTGATAACTGTTTGCTTCAAAGTACCCTGGAGTTTTTGGAAGTAAAATATAGTCCAAGACCATTGCTTCAAATCGCGGGGAAGTATGGCAACTATATACTGTGATGAAAAGCAAAGGTTTAATTAGCCTTGTGCTAGTGACGTTTTTCTAAATAGTAAACTAAGCACTGTGAGAACCTTCCCACTCTTAATTATTAGGGAAATTATGCCTTGTAAAAGTAAACCCTACCCAGATGATGTTTAATGGGCCAGACAGGCAGGAAATATTTAACATTTGTAGCCTCCTGGTGTCGTGTTTTTCTTTTATCTTTGTTGGTTTCTTTCCCATTAAATGATCGGAAAATTACTGTGACTTTATTCCCATAGGCCGAAAATTAGCCTGCTAAGCTTCAGCCTTAATCAGATTCTGATGAGTAAGAATTAATCTATTTTAGCAGAAGCATGTCTAACGGAAATCAGTATAGCTCTTCTCTGCCACAGCAGAGCAGTGGCTGCTGTCTCCAGTGATTGATATGCAACAGCCAAATGTAGAAATCATTCAGGTCTAAACCCTTTTGTTCTCTGGCCAATATTGATTAAATTTTGTTTTTTCAGAGGACATCTGTTCACATGCACAGCTCTCACAATGTTAAAAAAAACTTTCATTTTGAAGGCTTAAAAAGAAGTGTTTTAAAAGAGTAAAAATTTAAACCTCTCTGGCATAACTACATGTGGCTGTGATCTCCCACCCCTGACATTGTGATTCAGGGTCATTCCAACTATTTCAAGAGATGACAGAAAGTTGTTACAATGTTCAAATTCAAAGTTAAAAAATATAAACATATTAGTTTATATTTTAGTATGTCACAGGAGAAGGTTGCAAGGATAAAACAGTGTGATATAGAATTGTAACTGCAAAGAAACTATACATAGAGAATTTATTCAAAATTAATTCAGCATTTATTTATCGACCACTTACTATTGCCAAGTGGACCCGTATACGGTGGTGTTCCCATAGGATTACAATGGAGCTGAAAAATTCCTATTTCCTAGTGATATTGTAGCTGTAGTAAAGTCATAGTACAACACATTACTCATGTGTTTGTGGTGATGCTGGTGTACTGTGCTGCCAGCCATATAAAAGTAGAGCACCTATAGTCATGTACAGTACATAGTATCTGATATAGTAATAAATGGCTATGTTATTGGCTTATATATTTACTCTACTATACTTTTTATCATGATTTTAGAGTGTATTCATTTTTTTAAAAAAGTTAACTGTAAACAGTCTCAGGCAGGTCCTTCAGGAGGTATTCCAGAAGAAGGCATTTTCACAGGAGATGACAGCTTCATGTATGTTATTGCTCCTAAAGATCTTCTAGTGGGACAAGAGGTGGAGGTGGAAGACAGTGACAGTGATGATCCTACCCTGTGTAGGTCAAAGCTGATGTGTGCCTTTGTGTTTTTGTTTTTAACAAAAAAGTTTAAAAAGTAAAATAATTAAAAAATAGAAAAAAGCTTATAAAATAAGGAAATAAAAAACAAAAATATTTTTGTACAGCTGTATGTGTTTGTGTTTTAAGCTAAATATTAATACAAGAGTTAAAAAGTTAAAAAAAAGTAAAAGTTTGTAAGGTAAAAAAAGTTAATCTAAAGTTAATGTATTATTAAGGAAAGAAAAATTTAAAAATAAATTTAGTGTAGCCCAAATGTATTGTGTTTATAAAGTCTAAGGTAGTGTCCAGTTATGCCCTGGGCCTTCACATTCGCTCACCACTCCCTCACTGACTCACCCACAGCAACTTCCAGTCCTGCAAGCTCCATTCATGGTAAGTGTTCTGTGTAAGTGCACCATTTTTTTCTTTTATATTATATTTGTACTTTACCTTTTTATGTTTAGATGTGTGTTTAAATATACAAATACTTACCATTGTGTTAGAATTAGCGATAGCATTCAGTACAGTACATGCAGTACAGATTTTTAGCCTCAGAGCAGTCTAGTCATACAGGCTAGATTGTAGTGTGCTTTATTGTCTAGCTTTGTATATGTACAATCTATGATGTTTACATAACAATGAAATCTCCTAACGTATTTCTCAGAACCTATACTTGTCGTTAAGTGACACATGACCATGTAAGTCAAGGGTAAACAGACATTGTAGAGTTGGTCAAAGTAGAAATTGATCTAGATGGTAGGATTTGAGTGTTCTGCTGCTTTAAAATATCATGTCAATCTAGGTTTGTCATTGTCTAATTTCCCAGGGTTAGTAATCTTCTTTATAAATACGAATACTCCAGAGAGCTTTATAAACTGCTTCTTTCAATAACTTCTCCCTCTGGTCACTTGCCTCACCTGCATGCACCTTCTGCTCAGCCAAGCTAGCCTCATAATTCCACAGTCTGTGCTCTGGAGTCATTTTTTTTCTGTCTCCACATCCTTCCCTTTCATTTTACCTTTTAATCAAGGTCCATATCCAATACTACCTCCTCTGTAAAGCTTGCCCTGGTATCATTCTTGGTATCACTCTTATTGTTTGCATCATTTCTTTGATAACTAATGTTTTGCCTATATCATGGCAAGTAAGCAATTAATATTAATTGCTGTGGGGTGCGTGTGTGTGTGTGTGTCTGGAAAATCTTAATATAGTATGTTTCTAGGAATTTCTCCACTTTTCTTTAGGTTATCTAATCTGGTGGTGTACAATTATTCATTATAGCCCCTTAAGATCATTTGTGCAATTATAATATCTCCTCTGTCATTTATGATTTTATTTATTTGAGTCTTCTCTCTTTTTCTTCTTAGTCTAGCTAAGGATTTGCTGATTTTGCTATCTTTTCAAAAAACCAATGCTTAATTTTTTTTCAATTTTTGGAATTTTTCTCTATTTTCCATTTCATTTATTTCTGATCTGATCTTATTTCTTTCCTTCTGTTAATTTTAGGTTTAGCTTCTTGTTCTTTTTCTAGTTCCCTGAGGTCAAAGTTAGGGCATTTATTTGACATCTATTTTCTTTTTTAATGTAGGTATTTATCATTATAAATTTTCCTTCATAGTACTACTCTGGCTGCATTCTGCAATTTTTGGTACGTTGTGTCATCATTTTTATTTGTCTTGAGTTATTTTATAATTTTCTTTTTGAGTTCTTTTTTGACCCAAGAGTTGTTTAAGAGTGTGTTTATTAATTTCCATGTATTTGTGAATTTTCCCATTTTTTAATTACTGATTTTGGTTTCACTCCATTGTTATTGCAAATATACTTGGAATAATTTTGACCTTCTTAAAGTTGTTGAGACTTGTTTTGTGATCTAGCATGTGACTGAGCCTGGAGAATGTGCGTTTAAGAAAAGTGAGTATTCTGCTGCTGTTTAGTGGAATGTACTGTATATGCTTGTTGGGTCCACTTGGTCTATAGTATAGTTCAGTTCTTTCGGTTCTGCTATTTCCTTATTAATTTTCAGTCTGAATGGTTTATCCATTATAAATAGTTAGGCATTGAAGCTTCCTACTATTATTATATTGCTGTCTATTTCTCCCTTCATATATACCATTTTTGGTTTTATATATTAGGTGTTTTGATGTTGCATGCATACCTATTTATAACTGTTCTATCTTCCTTTTGAATTGATTTTTATTAAGTAATGCTGTACTTTGTCTCTTGTGACATTGTTTAACCAATAGTCCATTTTGTCTGATAGAAATGTAGTCACTCCCACTTTCTTTTAGCTACCAATTGCTTGGAATACTGGGGAGTTTCGTTTATTTACATTTAAAGTAATTATTGATTTGTAAGCCATTTTGGTTTTTTGTGTGTGTTTTTTGTAATTCTCTTGTTCCCCTCTTCTCTTAGTTCCTTTCTTTGTGTTTTGATGAATTTTTTAAAATAGCAGTGTGCTTGGTTCTTTTCTCTTTATCTTTGATGTATCTACTTTTTTTTTTTGCAGTTAACATGGGACTTTTAGCAAACATTTTATAATTGTAACTGTCGATTTTAAGTTGATAACTTAATATCAATCTCATACAGAAACTCTATACTTCTTCCTCCCTGTTATATAATTCATGTTAGACTTGACTTCTTTCTATGTGGTGGTCTATTAAAAATTTTCTGTGGTTATAGTTATTACACCTACTTTTGTTTTTGTAATTTAAATACTAGTGTTAAACATGACTTACATGCCACCATTACAGCATTACGATATTCTGTGTTTGCCTTTATATTTACCTTTAAGAGTGAGATTTTTACTTTCATATGTTTCTGTGTTGCTCTTTATCTTATTTTTATTCTAACTTGAAGTGTTTCCTCTAGCACTTGTTGTAAGGCATGTCTAGTCATGATGGATTCCTATAGTTTTTGTTTGAGAATGTCTTTATGTCTCCCTCATTTCTAAAGGATATATTTGCTGGGTAAAGTATTCTTAATTAGCAGTTTATTCTTTTAGTATTTTGAGTATCAGCTTACCCTCTCCTAGCTTGCAAGGTTTCTGTTGTGGAATTCACTTATAGCTTTAGGAAGCTTCCCTTGTGTGTGATAAGTTGATCTCTTTCTACTTTCAAAATTCTCTCTCTCTCTTATTTTTCACTTTTGACAATTTAATTACAGTATGTCTCACTGTAAACCTCTTTTGGGTTCCACCTTTCTAGGTGTCTTTAGGCTTCCTGAATTTGAATGTCCATTTTCTGTCTTTAGATTTGGGCCATTTTAAAAGCATTATTTCCTTAAATACACATTCTGTCACATTCTTTCTCTCTTCTCCTTTTTGGATTTTCATAATGTATACATTAGTTTGGTTGATAGTGTCCCATAAGACTTGTAGGCTTACTTCATTCTTTTTTCTTTTGATTTCTCTAACTGGATAATTTCAAATAACCTGTCTTTGATTTTGCTGATTCTTTCTTCTGCTTTATTGAGTCTGCTATTGAGATTCTCTATTGAGTTTTTCAGTTCAGTCATTATAATCTTTATCCTCAAGATTTCAGTTTCTTTCTTTTTTACTGTTTGTATTTCTTAATGAACTCATTTTGTTCATGTCTTGCTTTCCTGATTTCATTGAATTGTCTACCTATGTTATCTTGTAGTTCATTGAGCTTCTCTCAAATGATTATTTTGAATTCTCTGTCAAGAAGTTTATGGCTCTACATTGATTTAAGGTTGGTTACCAGAGCTTCATTAGTTTCCTTTGGTGATATTATGATAGCCTGATTCTTTGTGATCCTTGTAGCCTTATGTTTGTGTTTGTGCATTTGAAGGAGCAGTTACTTCTTCCAGAATTCATTGACTTGTTCAGATCTTTTACTGAAGTGTCCCCAGATGGACAGGACTACCTCTGAACTGTGGTCAAGTGGGGATAAAGTTGGGTCATGCGGTTGCTTCTTGTATCTGCAGTTGGGTCTACTGTCAGCAGGCCTGTTACTAGGGGCATAGGTGAATATGGTTCTTTCCAGGCCCCTTCCCAGAAGAGCCTTCCTCTGGGGCCACAAACAAGCAGAGCTGAAGGCATTTCCACAGGGGAATGAATTTGAATGCCCATTTTTTCTCTTTAGATTTGGGCCGTTTTAAACCATTATTTCTTTAAATACACTTTCTGTCATAGTCTTTCTCTCTTCTCATTTTTGGATTTTCACAATACATACATTAGTTTGATTGATGGTGTCCCATAAGACTTGTAGACTTCCTTCACTCTTTTTTCTTTTCATTCCTCTAACTAGATCTGTTTTCAGATCTGTAGTAGGGTCTGTAACGATAGACCCACTACTGGAGTACGGGCCTGCTTTCTTAAGGCACCTCTTCTCAGTCTTGGGTTCACTGGGGTGTTACAAGCTCCTACCTGTGTCCACAAACTCCTGCATAGGTACTTTTGCCTGTGGATAGTTGCCAAATTATTATTTGTATGGAGGACAAAGGCTGGGATGTTTTATTCTGCCATTTTGCTAATGTCACTGCTCAGGAAATTTCCTCATGTTTTTAAATTATAGCAATTAAGTTCTGTTATTTATAGTCTACAGTGAATTTTGGTCTGTGTTACATTAACAGAAGTTCACGATTATTTGTAATGGAAACTGCCTCAGAATGTGTTTCTTTTAATAGTTTAGAAATAATGTATTTGTTTGGGGGTCTGTAATACTTGCATGCTCAGTGAAAATAATGTGGTAAATTAACCACTCTTTAATTTTACAAATATTATACCAACATGATCTGAGATACCACATCAAACCACAGAGAAAGGCCTGCAAAGGCATGATTCACATATAGAATATGTAAATTGAGAGAAAATTCCCTTTCCACACTGTTGACCCACTTCTCTTCATATCTGTAGAAAACATGGAGAAACGTTATCACAATCCCAGGAGAGAAGAGTCCTGCTTATCTCCCTGTCTCACATCTGCTTGTGATCTCTTAGCTGAGTGCAATTTTTCCATCTTTATAACTTATATGTAGAACAAATTAAGGTAAAATTAGAGAAGTATTCAAATCAATTAATTTTACTAATTGGAACTATTAACATTGTGGGTTGCTAATGTTTTTCTCCTTCTGATTCTAGAATCCAGGTTATTCAGGAATAAAGATTGTGGGTGTGGGGGTGTGTGTGCGTGCGTGTGTCTGTGCGTGTGTGCACACACATGTGCATTCAGAAAGTAGACACCTTATTGAGAAAGAAAAAGCAAGATGATCAGCAAGGCACTGTTCCTATTTTCAGAGTTAGGAAACTTCTGTGATTAGATAGGGGCTTTAAACCTTAACTCAGAAGTTAGAACTTCACTGTCCCCTTCTACTTCTTCCCACAAGAGTGGCTGAGAGAAGTCTTTATTCCCTCTTGAACAACTTTCAAGGAGCCCAGGGATGCCTTGCACATGGTGGACACTTGATAAATATTTGCTAAACAAGTGAATTGTTATATGTGTATATAACCAGTTCACTCTTCCCATGTCTCTTCTTACTCAGGGGAGGTTTTAAGAACAGACTCTGTTTCAGAATTATACAATCAGACCAATTACACATATTTATGATTGGATGCTAAGATTAATTGTTATAAATTCCAATCTTACTGCTTCCTAGAATAGCTTGTCATAAGATCAGAGTGATCACCATGAAGCTGTGATTCAATCTAAACAGCGTGGAGTCAGAGTCTGGCCCTTACTCAATAATCCATGAGGGATATCTACAAAAAACAGGATAAGGAAGCTGAGATTGGCAAGGGGAGGTATAGTGTTTTAGTAACAGGGTCAGAGAAGGCTTCTTTGTTGGGGAGCAAATGAGTAGAGACCCAAATGAAGTGTGACCTCTGCTGCCTTTTCACACAGTATGCACTATAAGGTCATTAACCTATTATCAGGCTCCATTTTATCTGTTATCTTTCAATTAGATGGTTCTCCTATCTCCCTCAAGATCCTATTCTGGCAAAAAAACATAGCTCCAGGCGTGGGTACCTGTGGTTTAACCTACTTTCATGTTCTGTCTTCTTAATGATTTGAGTTTGTCGTTCCCTCCCTCAGTCATGGAGGTAGTCATGCTGACCTGTAGACTAGTCTCACAGCACCCTCAGCAGGGATATTAGGAAATAAGTAAGTGAACTTAAAGTATGATCCCAAAAGACTCACATGAGTGTAATGATTACAAGAAAATGTATAAAATGTTTTCTTGATCAAGGTCATTGATAGATGACATAGGAAGAAGGCAAAGTCACATTTCAATGACTTCATGTTTCTGTCCAAGGGCAGCTTGGACCATGTTGATTCCATACATCTTGTGTGGAATGGCGTCCTCACTGTGGGACTCTGACTGCCCATCCAGAGTTAGAGGCAAGATAAATAGGACAGAAACAAACTGGGTAGCTCAAACAGGCAACAGTTTCCCAAGAAAAAAGTTATTTAAAAACTAAGATGATCAGATTTTAAACTAGTTTGGGTCTAAAGCAGAAGGGAATGTCTACACAGAGCTCCACAGAGGCATGTCATTTCTTTTCTGAAGTGGGCAATTTTAAGATTAGCTAGGACAAGACAAGTAAGCTAATATATTTCAATAGTTCTAACCAATAAATATTTGTTTAGCACCTGCTGTGTTAGGAGACCTTTTATTAGTGAGGGGCTCGCAATCTAGTGAGAGAAGATAAACCTGATAGCAAAATGCAGGAAGAGCTATTACCTTATCTCTCTTCTAGCTTAGGAGTCTAGGAAAACTTCCCAGCTTTGCTTATTATTCCAAACAGCAAGCACAAGTTCCAGGTTTCTTAGCCCACAAGTCTGCTGGTATACACGACATCTAAATGTAGATCTTGAAATTTTCATGGTCTATTTCTAAGCCTGTTGCCATTAGTAGAGGCTCCCTCTGCCCACCTCCTCAAACACTTTCCCAACAACAACCTCCTCCCCCAACCAAAGCCAAACTACCATACCCTCTCTTTGATTGTAAAATTTCTAGTGAGAAATGAGATTTACTGTTAGTTAAGCTTCTTCCCAACCTATGTTCGGGGACTCTACTTAATCAATTACCTTTGTTCTACTAGATAATTTTCTTTAAGTTTCCTCTGTAATTTTCAGAACTAGAGGTGCTTAAAAGTGACCAAGTTGTTGGCTCTCTTTGTATCTCCAAACTTAAAGGAGAGTGCTGTATTTGCTTTCCCAAGCAAGTTGAGAATTGACATCTTCATGATATTGATTCTGCTAAGAGGAAGATGGTATACCTTTCCAAGTATTCATCCCAGACCATGGTTTCTGACTTGTAGGATTTCCTTCCAAGCATCAATGATTATGTGTGGCAAGACAATAAGGACATCTACGTGATTTATTACTCGTATTTTCCAACATTGAAGTCAGCTTGGGAAGCAACAACTTGGCAGGACTCATAAGGTCTGTTTCCCTCCCTTTGATGCAGAGGTTCTAGGTAACTCTTATACTTGTCATACCCTTTAACTTTATGATATCATTCTTCTTCTCCATGGCAAACCACCCCCTAAATCCTGCCTAGATCTCACTTACCTCAAAGTGGAAGGAACAGATATTTCTGACTCTGTCTCCAATAAATGTTTATTTCATTTGCATGTGGTTTTCTCATTATGGGGCTATTACAATAAGGAGTTGGTACTAGGGCTGAGGTGACTAAGGGTTGAGTTTGTTTAGTGTGATTTTGACAGATCCTTAACTCAGCTTGGTCTGTTCTTAACTATTGTTACTAATGTATATGAATGATTCTAGATCCTGCCTACCTTGTTTTATCTATTTTCCCTAAGTTCTGACTGGTTGGCACAGTGCCACCTGGATTTGTTTATTCAACTCTTTCTATTTATACAGTCTGGTGTTAAATTACGATTTCTATCATATAGATGTCCCCCCTGACATCTTCCCACAAATTGCTGGCCATCTGTGATTCACTCTAGTGCATACTCTATATTGTTACACCCAAATGTAATTGAATTAACAATCTGAACAAATGCCATACTTTAATATGGCCAAACATAATTACAGTAATAATTTAAGGCTATTCCCTTGAAATTTTTAAATAATTAAACTTATAACATATTCAAATAATTTGACTCTGTTAATAGGTGCATAGTGTAGTAGAAAAAGCCCTGCTCAAGGAGTCAGTCAGGCTTGTATTTGACTTTTACCTCTGGCAGTTATTATCTGTTGCTTTGGAAATTTAGACATATTTCTTAAATGTTTTTGAGCCTTGGTAATATCTTCTGTAATGGAGAAGAATAACAGATACTTTGTGCATTGGAACTGAATGGGAAATATACGTGAGAGCACCTTAGTGCCTGATATTGCAGCTAGTATATACAGGCATTTGGGTGCATGGATATTGGCATCACCCTAGGCTTTGATTCCTGGAAGTGCTATTCAATTGTTATGTAACCTTGAGAAATCTATTTATCTTCTTTATTTCTCAATGCCTTCCTATAGTAAATGGGGCTAAGTTTTCCTGTCTTATAGGGCTGTTCTATGGATTAAGTAATATGATAAAAGTAAAGTGCTTAGCACAATATCTAGAAAGTTCATAAATGTTCAATAAATGTTTACTCTGTTAATATAAGCTATTTCATAACTATTACTAATATTTGTGCAGGAAGTGAAATTACATATAAATTTGACAAAGGGAAGCTTCTCTCTGTAAAATAAAAAGTAAAAATCCTTTGAAACAAAAACAGTAGATGCTGCATTATATGACTATTAAAAAAAATAGGCTCAATTAAACAGCCTAATCCATGATCATAAGCCATTGTATGAAGAACTTTCAACAAATCTTAGAAAAATCAGCACTGAAAGAGAATCATTGGAGTTTGTTTACTTTTAGTCCTGCATTAAGACGAAACTAGAGACTTGTACGTAGATGATGTTCAAATAATATTTGTAAAAGGAATTCTTTTGTATAGCATGTGGATATTTGAAAGAGTTTTAAAGGAATTTTTCAAAATATATCTTTATTCATCATGGGTTGTGTGTATCAGGATATGATTCTTTTCTTGGCCAAAAAAAATCCAAACATGTTATCATTCCGTAAATGACCCATGGAAAGACTAATAATGACTATACTTCAAGTGAGATACCATGGTATACAGAAAATGTTTTTACAAAATTATCTGAATATAGATAACTTTTTTCCCTTTTGGGAGCATATTATTTTCTGGGAACATTATTTTTCCATGTTTGAACACTAGTGAGATGAATAGATGCTAGGTAAAAAACAATCTCAAAACTCTGCTTTATGTAGTCTGAAAACAGGGAACACCTTTAAAAGACCTCATTATCTCAGCTTTCTGTTCATGAAAAATCACTGTAAAGATTGATACATCTGCTAGTTTTATAAATATTACTTGTTGGTTGCACTTATAGAGAAAAAATGTGTCTTGTAGTAGCATACTGATATCTCTATTCAATACCTTTTCTCTTCCTGACTCTAACGCTAGGGAGAAATGCTCCTATCCAGGAGTTTCTGGTAAGTATTGAACAACCTACTCTCAGGAAAATAAAACATCCCTGGTCTATAGTGTATGATTTTTTTCTGTTGTGTCAATATTTCCACCATCTGGAGTTGGACAAAAGATACACACAGTCAACTCCAGCAAGCTGGAACTGGCCCATCACTACTCATATTCCCTACCAAACATGTGACTCTTGTGGGGGTGACATTTGCAATACTTGAGACAGAATGCCAGACACAGGAAAGAGACATGACCAATGCTGTGCCCAATCCCTTTGCCTCAGGTATTGGTCCAAAGGTGGACATGTGACCCAGTTTGGTTTAAGAGCTTTATAAAAAATTTAATATTTGAAAGCTGAAAGAATTTCCTTCTCTGCACTTGAATAATGAGCTGTGATATCACAACTTCAGAGCTTCTTGGGCCTTTTTATCCATGCATGTTGTAGAAGAGAAGGACGCCCTGCAAAGAGTGGGAGACATGAGAGATGGATGGAGAGAGACAAAGGGAAGGCCGAGGGGAGAGAGAGCAAGTGAGCACATTTTAAATATCTTTTACAGCTACAGGAGCCAAAATTTCCATTAGTTGCTTAAGTCAACTTGAATTCAGTTTCTCTGACTTGCACGTCGTACATATATGCCATACTCAAACAACAGTTGAATATTAGAATGATGACTTAGAAGAATCATGATTTATATTTGAAGATTTTTATAGCAATTACCATGAATTTTATTTAAGATTTTTAAAAGGTATTTTTGTTTGTTTGTTTTGTTTTTTTTGGTTTTTTTGGAATGGAATCTTGCTCTGTCACCCAAGCTGGAGTGCAGTGGTGTGATCTTGGCTCACTGCAATCTCCACCCCCCGGGTCAAGTGATTCTCCTGCCTCAGCCTCCTGAGTAGCTGGGACCACAGGTACGTACCGGCCACACCTGGCTAATTTTTTTGTATTTTTAGTAGAGACGGGGTTTCACCATGTTAGCCAGGATGGTCTCAATCTCCTGACTTTGTGATCTGCCTGCCTCAGCGCTGGGCCACCGCGGCAGGCCAAAAGTTTTTTTCTAATGCGTATGGATTGACTAAGATCACATGCTTTCTATGGCTTTTGAAGCCCCATTGTCCTATTGTCCCTTAAAAGTTAGTGATTTAGTGGACCAAATGGCTCGCTCTCTCTTGTCTTTATCTCTTTCTATATATAAATGGATTTTTCATCAAAATAAAGACATGCATGTATAAAATCTTTGCAAAACATAATCTCAGGCCCCAATCTGAGTTTGAGACATACTGATTTAGAGCAATAATGGATAGCAAAAATAACTACACTTTATTTCAAAAGGCAAAGACAAAAACAGACCCCCTTCCTAATACTGTACATAGTATCTTAAGACCCATCTGTTCCCAGGGCTGCTCAGATAGCGGTCTGCTTTGCATGGTGCCTGCTATGGTTTGAATGTGTCATCCAAAGTTCATGTGATAGAAACTTAATTTCCCAATACAATAGTATTGAGAGGTGGGACCTTACTGTAAGAGGCTCTGCCTTCATGAATGAATTAATGTCATTATCATTGGAGTGGGTTTGTTACCAAAGTGAGTTTGACCTCCTCTTGCTCTCTCAAACTCTCTTGCTCTTCCACCTCCCACCATGGGATGAGAGCACTAAGGCCCTCTCCAGATGGGGACCTCTGGATCTTGGACACCTCAGCCTCCAGAATAATAATAAATAAGTCTCTGTGTTTATAAATTACCCAGTCTCAGGTATTCTGTTATAGTAGCCCAAAATAGACTTAGTGCCAGAATCAGTTAGATTTGTTATACAATTAGTTAGATTTATCATTCTAAAAATTTTCATAAATGTCTCGTGTACATTTTTGTTTATGAAAGAAGTTGCCACAAGGATCTAGTTATTGAGCCGCTGTCACCTCATGGTTCAGAGCATTGGCTGGGTTTGCATCTGCATTTTGGCTCAGCATTGCCTGACTATGTGATCTTGGGAAAGTATTTAACTTTATAAAAATTAATTGTCTCATGTCAAATGGCAATATTTGCATTTTAGAGTGTTCCTATGTTTTGCATCTGCCCTACAAGTCATGATAGCAAATTCTTCTGGAATTTTCCTTCCTCGAACCTGTCATCCACATGGCTACCCTGGAAATTGCCAAGGTGGTTAAAAAAAAAAAAAAAAGAGTGAGTTTTCCACTCTCCAGCCTACCCAATTACCGGTACTGGGGCGCTTTCCTACCACTGCTGTCTGTGGTGGGTCAAATGTCCCATGCTCTGTTTGGGGGCACTTATGAGTGTCCTGCCTAATGATAATGACAGTGCCCATGGAAGTTCTGCTAAGTCTTGAAGCATAGACAGATACTAATATGCTGGACAGTTCACTGCTGAGGTGGAGGCCACTGATGGTGGCAGCTATTATCCGCCCAACAATGACAACAACCACTGAATGGTTTTTCTGCCAAAGTGAGGACGGTTTATTATCCTAGCTTCCACTCTGCTCCCTAGTGCTGGCCACTTAGTGATGATTGGCCATATTTTCATGGTAACTCTTCCCTTTTATCCCTAACTCCCCTGTGATGCTTTAGGTCCGAGGATTCTGCCCTCTTCTGAGGTTTTGGCCCCTTCATTTCCTTTCTTCTCTCTCAGCCCAGGTAACCTTCAACAATTTTCCTTCTAGGGATAGGAGTTGAGGTTATTGTCTTCCCTTTTTAAATTTTAAATTTTTGTTATGCAATTTCTTTGTCCCACTCCCTTCAGGAATTTTCTTTTGAGTCTCAAGAGACTAGTTAGAAAACATTAGAAACAACAACAACAAACCCAACCAACCAACCAGCCAAATAACCAGCAACTAAACCAAACCAACAATGTAAATGTATTTTTTCTTCTCACTTCTCTTGTAGAAAAATGGTAATGCTTCTGTGTTCCTCCGACTTATTGGAGAAAAGGTAAGAGTGCGTGAAAGAAAGTAAAATCAGAAAGACTGACACTTCAAGATCTTCTTTCCTTAATGTAACAGAATCCATCCATGAACACTGTTGGTCTGGTGTTGGATGTCTGAGTTAACTTTGGCCAACTGTGGTTCTTTTCCAGGAATATTAGAATTGCAACTCATAAAGCATAGCCTTTCGATAGGTGTTAAAAATTTAAGATGCAAAAGTTGAGAGTTATTAATGGTCTTGTTTCCTGTCATATACACAGAGAACCAGAGGAAATTCACCTACAGACAAAGAAAGAAGAATAAGGGAGACTTGAAAAGAAGAAGAGAGGTGACAGACACAGTAAGGAACTTCATAGCATTTCTTCTAGAACCTGGTGCTAGTGGTTTCTGGATTTTAACTACATTCTTATTACTAGGTTTTGTGAATTGCATTTCTGTCACTTGTGACACAGTGTCCTACAACAAATATACCCACTTCACAGGGTTTCTGTAGAGTTTAGGGACAATAAGACCTTTCAGTCTCTTAGTATAATGTCTGGCACTTAATAAGCATACAGAATGTTGCTGTTATTATCACAGTTTGCTTTATGATATCTGACTTGTAGTTACTAAGATTTCCTACACTATTCATGTTTGTCCAAGATAAAATTATTTACTCATTTACCATCTGTTTTGTCTACTTTACAGTTAAGGAAACATGCCTATTCTTTATCAACATTACATGCTCTTAGACACCATTACTTACTTAGCGCAGTGTCTCACACATAGTAGGCATTATGATGATTTGTTCAATGAATGCATTTGGGATATAATGCGGTAATAATTGTTTAATTTCAGTGACTTCAGAACAAACAAACAAAAATATCACTCCTAACTACTGTCATATATATTGAAGTTAAAACTGACAAGTAGTCAAAAAATTTAATTTTTTCTTGAAAATGCTTGATAAAACTTCTATTGAATAAAGGGTTCTTTGCTTTTGTATTAATTCTGAAAACTGAGCTACTCTTGCAGGTTTGAAATGTTTTTAATAAAATGCCACATATAAGGTGATCACATTCTGAAATTACATTAGCTACCGGAGAAAGAGCAGCTGTACTTGAGATTAGTGTGTTTGGGGCAAAGGTGCAGAACATCATCATTTTACAAAATTTGCTACCTGTCTTTTACTATGCATTCTGTCTTTATATTTTTTAATATAGAGATTTTAAAAGGTAGTTCAAAAATGCCCGCTTTGTTGTATGATTTATGATAGGGAAATGAGCATTTTTCTGGGAAAGCATGTTAATATTAACTTTTACTATTGGAGAGAAATGTTGACTTAATAAAGGTGCCTTCCTAATGACTTACCTGGCTTGACATTCTTTTGTGATTTAGTACTATGAAAGTTACACATTACTAATCAATAAGTTTTGTAGTTTTCTCTGCTTCTCCAGTGTGGACACAAAATATCTCTGGAGTGACTTCAAACTTGGCCTTTTTCACTTCCTTTAAAGCAATTCCTCTCAACTATTCTTTCCACTTAAGCTTTGTTTGTCTCTCTTTTGGAAAAAAAGATTATCAGGCTGTTACCTAATAAAAGTCTTCAAGAATAAATTGTACAACTGTAAGGAAAAAATCATGTTTGACCTTATCTGAAAACAGATGGAGAAGATCCATAGTTTAAATCATGGAATGGAAGAAAAAGAATTGGCTTTGAAGAAATCAAAGTTTGTTTTGTGCTGTTTTTGTTTGTCGTGGATGCTTTAAGAAGTTACTGAAACCTCTCCTTAGAGGAAACTATAAATCAATACACACAAATTCTTCATGACATTTCAGAGAGTTCACAACATGCTGAAAATCTTCTATGAATTCTGTTAAGAACACTTGCTCTCAAGAAAAACGTGCAAAGAGTAAAGATTATTTAACAGTAACTCACTTGCTTTCCATGAAAATCTGTTTAAATGGTCTTTGTTGTTTTACTTCTGAACTGACGTAATATCAGTTTGCTGAAATATTGAGATACTGAGGGCAGTTTCTGCTTTAAGTCTTTAGAAGATATGTTTTCTGTGAAATACGTGTGCATTCATATTACAAATCCTGAAACTGAGGGAAGCATCTGCTCTGTCTGAAATAGTTCTTACTATAATAGAACATGTTTCATAATTTGGGGTGGGGAGAATTGAATTACAAAGAGTTGGCTATATAGGATTAGATGAAAAATTCAGTTTAAGTTCATTAATCATAAGTAAATACACTGAAATGCTCTAAGCATTGTCCTCTAACATCATAAATAAAATTGAGATGACTTACTCTTTATGTAAAACAGTAAGTTAAGAACAAAAAATTGCCTGGGGAAATGTATTACAATTTCTGTCTTAAACATCTCAAAAGTTAAAAGTCTTCTGCTGGTGGCAGTTAGTTCATATATAGTTTGCCAGAGTGTTTAATCCACAGGATCCATTTCAGCCCATCTAACACTATTTGTTTTTAAAAATGTGAATGGATACCATAATAGATAATGGCTTTTTGATGCTTTCCTTCACTAGAGTAAGGTTAAAGCAAAAATGTATTTTTTATATATTTCCATAAGATGCCTCTAGCATGGATACTGGTAATAACTAGTATTCTCTGGTGTTACAACATATCATTTCTGCTGAAGTCACTTCCCTATCTCTGTGTATTATCATAGAATTTCAAAATACTCTGTTTCTGTGGACTTTACAGAGGTATAAACAGTTATTTTTTTAAATTAAAAAGTTTTAGGCAATACACTGAAACTTGCCTGAAGTATTCCTTTGAAATATTATTTCTTATTTTCTTAGAAGGTAGATACTGTGATTTTATGGAGAATTTAAGACTGGCATCCTGAAAAATGTGACCAATGAGTGCTATCTTGATGTCAAGCAGCAATAACTCAGATGCTTATGAATGTTTGTATGTCCATCTCAGCCTCCCAGTGGTTTTGGATAAAATTTCTGCATATGATATTAATGGTGACTGATTCTTCAGTACATTTCAATGATCACTCTATGCTGAAATTTAACTGTGGGTTAGAGGAAAATAATGAAAATATTTTTTCACAGTAAAGACTCTCTTATCACTGTTATGGACAACTGGGACTCAGTCTTGCTGGAACCCTCTGAAAAGCCATGTGAATTGCCACTCAGAATCGTCTCTTGTAGAGACCAAGGGGGAAAAGAATTGAAGAATTGCCTACTGACTTCTATTCCCTATTAATGAAGACTCATTCTATGGCTGTTAATCTTTTGAGGTCCAGGTTATATATGCATGTGTGAACCATGCCAAGATGCCAGTAATGTAGCAGGGAATATGGCACAGCTGAAGTAAGGAGTTACAAGTTTATACCTCTGTAAAGTCCATTGTAGCATGAATGACTAAAGTAAAAATTAGGCAGAGAGGATATAAAGCAGGCACAAGAAATATTCAATCCCATGACAAACATTGCCTCCCACCTACCCAATCCCACCAGTAGTATTATTGTTATTAAGATCACCAATATCTTAATATATAGAAATGCCTTATTGAGAAATTTTCACAAATGTTTATAATGTTCTATGCAGAAAGAGTGTAATATCACATTTACTCCTAACTTATGGAACTCAGCACATAATTTTATTATTTTAAGTTATGTTAGGGGATTGTATATGACCTATATAATCAGAGATGTTATTTTAACTATCAAATCTGCTCATACACTCACGTTAGCAAACATTTATTGAGTTCTCACCTAGTACTAGAGTTATGTAAAGTGCACAGAAACTCTTTAGAGTTTAAAAAGAGTCTTAGAAACAAGAAAATGATCTGGTCTTTGCTTCTGAGGAGCTCAGATAAAACCTATGAGATTTATTGATTGTGAGCAATAGAAATCTGCTGTAACTTAAGGAAAATGTAATTTATGGGAATAACATAAGAGAATCATAGGCTTGAGAACTAGTATAGAAAGAGGCAGCAATCAAGGAATCTCCAGACAGTAGAAAGGGAAACATGGCCTAGTCTCATAGCAAGAGTTATCAGGTCAGCAACTGCCAGTGTGATGGATGATGGATCTCCAACTGTTTCTTTTCTCTTTTTATAACTCAATCAAGATTCAAAGTCTCAGAAGAGAGGGCACAACTTCCCAAGGTTGGATTTGTTTCTTGACTGGTCACATGGGAGAGGAGGCTAGCTTCCTTTGATTTTTTTTTTTTTTTAATAGAAGATGGTCTCTCCCACCCAAGACTATCTACAAGAAAGAAGCAGCAGTTGTGTATTAGTCAGGGTTCTCTAGGACAGAACTAACTGGATAGAGGAATGTATGAAAAGGAGTTTATATATGGAGAGTTGACTCACACAATCACAAGGCGAAGTCCCACGATAGACCATCTGCGAGCTGAGGAGCAAGGAAGCCAGTAGTGGCTCAGTGCGAGTCTCAAAACCTCAAAAGTAGGGAAGCTGACAGTGCAGTCCTCAGTCTGTGGCTGAAGCCCTGAGAGCCCCTGAAAAACCACTGGTGTAAGTCCAAGAGTCCAAAGGCTGAAGAACCTGGAATCTGATGTTCAAGGGCAGGAAGCTTCCAGCTCGGGAGAAAGATGAAGGCTGGAAGACTCAGTCAGCTCATTTCACCTTCTTCCATCTGCTTTTTCTAGCCTCTCCCAGTCCTCTGACTCAAATGTTAATCTCCTCTGGCAACACCCTCATAGATACACCCAGGGACAATACCTTGCATCCTTCAATCCAATCAAGTTGACACTTAATATTAACCATCGCAAGTCCATCCCTTGTCATCTTGAACCCATACACATCTTCTGAAAATTTAATCTCCAAATAAAGACAATAATAAAGTCATAATTACACCTAACATAATACAGCTATCCGTACAACCAGAAGCACACTAATCCTGAACCTAAATGCTATTACACCAAGTTAACAACACCTGAATGCTGATATGAAGTTAACAAATCTTATGTCACATGATAAAGGAAAAAGAAAGGAAATAAAATGAAGAATTTGCTTAGTACAACTGTATACATGCACAAACATATTCTTAACAAAATAGGGAGAAAATATTCATGACAATTACAGTCCTTATTTCTGCAACTGGTCACGTGATTGTAGCTGGTATTGATAACTACTTTTTTCTAGTACCCATTCTGCATTCCCTATGCCTTCAGCAAGCACCTTGGCTGGTTGTGGTTTTTTACCTGGTGTAGTGACCCAAACCTTCATTCCTGAAGGGTCTGGGCCATTTGTAGTCTTGCCTGAATTGGGTCATGGTAGTTTCCCATTGACCTTAATCACAGAACATGGTAATACTAAGAGATGTCATCAGGGACCTCCTAGGATGTGTTCTACACATACTCTTCCTTACCTCCATTGTAAAGTAGTAGACTGATTTTATCATGATAGTCTGGGTCAATTACCCCAGAAAACACTGTAATTTTCTTCTTAGCCTGTTGACTCAGAGGTAGGAGGAGCCCAAAGTGACCAGGTGGCAATCTTAACTTCCACTTTAACAGAATCATTGTTGTTTCTCCTGGTGACAGCATTCCTCCCTCTGGAACTAAGACCTCTAGGCAAGCAGAACGTAATGCTGTGGGAAGAGGAAGCAAAAATTTTGCTAGTGGATCACTAGGGGTGATGATGAGTGGAGCCACTTCCACTTCCAACCCTTGATTCCTGGACCCATGAATCCTGGCTATGGGAGAAACAGTACCATATATTGGATGCTGATTCAGAGCATGCACAGCCCTCTGGGGAACTTTTCCCCAGCCCTGCAAAGCACTGTCACCTAGTTGGCGTTGTAATTGTGACTTTAAAAGACCATTCCACCGTTTTATCAATCCAGTTGCTTCAGGATGATAAGCAACATGGTAAGACCAGTGAATTCCATGCGCATAAGCCCACTGCTGCACTTCATTAGCTGTGAAGGGTCAGAGGCAATACCATAACATGTGTGGAATACCGTAACGGTGGATAAGGCATTCCATAAGTCCACAGATGGTAGTATTTGGCAGAAACACTGTGTGCAGGATAGGAAAACCCATACCCAGAGTAAGTATCTATTTCAGTGAGGACAAACCACTGCCCTTTCCATGATGGAAGAGGTCCAGTATAATTAATCTGCTACCAAGTAGCTAGCTGATCACCCCAAGGAATTGTGCCTTATTAAGGGCTCAGCGCTTATCTCTGCTGCTGGCAAATTGGGCACTCAGCAGTGGCTGTAGCCAGGTCAGCCTTGGTGAGTGGAAGTCCATGTTGTTGAGCCCATGGATGACCTCCATCCCTGCCACCATGGCTACTTTGTAGATGGGCCCACTGGGCAATGACAGGGATGGCTGGGGAAAGAGGCTGAATGGTGTCCATAGAATGAGTAGTCATCCTATCCATTTGATTATTAAAATCCTCCTCTCTTCAGGTCACCCTTTGGTGAGCACTCACATGAGATACAAACATCTTCACAGCTTTTGACCACTCAGAGAGGTTCATCCACATTCTTCTTCCCCAATTTCTTTGTCACCAATTTTCTAATCATGCTTCTTCCAAGTCCCTGGCCATCCAGCTAAGCCATTAGCTACAGCCCATGAATCAGTGTATAATTGCACATCTGGTCACTTCTCCTTCCAAGCAAAATGCACAACCAGGTCCACTGCTCAAAGTTCTGCCTACTGGGAAGATTTCCCTTCACGGCTGTCCTTCAGGGATGTCCTAAGGGCCTGTAGTGCTGCAGCTGTCCACTTTCCAGTGGTGCCTGCATAGCATGCAGAACCATGTGTAAACCAGGCCTTAGTCTTCTCTTTCTCTGTCAACTCATCACAGGGAAACTCCCCATGAAGCCATTGGTGCATGCTCAGGGAGAGAAGAAAAGCAGACAAAAGTAGGGATCATGGGCATTTGAGCAACTTCTTCCTGTAACTTACTTGTGCCTTCAGGACCTGCTTGAGCCCAGTCATGTATACACCACTTCAATTTGATGATGAAATACTGCTGCACACATCCAACTTTATGGCTGAATGGGTCAGAAAGCACCCAATTCATGATAGGAAACTGAGGTCACATGGTAACTTGGTGACCCATAGCCAAATGTCCAGTTTCTACCAAGACCCAATAACAGGCCAAGAACTGTCTCTCAAAAGGCGGGTAGTTATCTGCAGGAGATGGCAGGGCTTTGCTCCAAGATCCTAGAGGCCTCTGCTGTTATTCACCTATGGGGGCCTGCCAAAGGCTCCAAGCAACTAACTCCAAACACCTATCTGCCACTGACACCCCAAGCACCATTGGTTCTGCTGGGTCATATGGCCCAAGTGGCAGAACAGCTTGCACAGCAGCCTGGACATATTGCAGAGCCTTCTCCTGTTCTGGACTCCACTCAAAACTGGTAGTCTTTCAGGTCACTTGATAAATGGGCTGGAGTAACACACCCAGATTAAGAATGTGTTCCTTCCAAAATCCAAATAGGCTCAGGAGGCGTTATGCCTCTTTCTTGGTTGTAGGAGGGGACAAATGCAACAACTTATCCTTCACCTTAGAAGAAATATCTTGACAGGTCCCACACCACTGGACCCCTAGAAATTTCACTGAGGTAGGTTTCTGAATTTTAGTCCGATTATTTCCCATGCCCTGGCATACAAATGTCTCATCATCTTTGCAAACAAGATTATGATACAAAACTGGAGAGTTGATATACCCCTGAGGTAGGACAGTGAAAGTATATTGCTGACCTTGCCAGCTGAAGACAAATGGCTTCTGGTGGGCCATACGGACAGGAATGAAGAAAAAGGCATTTGCTAAATCAATGGCTGCATATCAGGTACCAGGAAATGTGTTAATGTGCTCAAGCAATGCAATCACGTCTGGTACAGCAGCTGCAATTGGGGTCACCACTTGGTTAAGTCCACTGTCATTCTCTAAGATCCATCTGTCTTCTGCACAGGCCAAATAGGAGAGTTGAACGGGGATGTGGTGAGAATCATCACCCTTCATCTTTCAAGTTCTTGATTATGGCACTAATCTCCGCAATCCATCTAGGGATGTAATATTGTTTTGGAATTACTATTTTCCTAGGTAGAAGCAGCTCTAATGGCTCCCATTTGGCCTTTCCCACCATAGTAGCCCTCTCCCTACCAGTCAGGGAGCCAATATGGGGATTCTGCCAGCTTCTAAGTGTGTCTATGTCAATCATGCATTCTAGCACTGGGGAAACGACCACAGGATGAGTCCAGGGACCCACTGGACCCACTGTAAGTCAGACTTGAGCTAGAATTCCATTAATTACCTGACCTCCATAAGCCCCTACTCTAACTGGAGGACCACGCTGATGTTTTGGGTCCTCTGGAATCAATGTCATGTCAGATCCAGTGTCCAGTAATCCCCTAAAATGTGATCATTTCCCTTTACCCAGTGCACAATTACTCTGGTAAAAGGCTAGAGGTCTCGGGGAAGGATGGGAGAATGATTAACAGCAGAAATTGTTAGTAGTATAGTGGGGTCCTTCCTCAAGGGGACCCAGCTTCCCCTTCATTCAAGGGATTCTGGGTCTGTAAACTGGTTCAAGTCTGGAAATTGATTGAGGGGTCATGATTCTCTATTTTTAGAATTCAAATTAGTCTTTTGTCAACTTGACCTGAAAGTTTTCTGCTTTATACTAGTTAAGTGAGAATGCCGTAGGCTTCCTATCAATTTCACCATGATTAATTAGCCAATGCGAGAGCTCTACACAAGTCAGACTAGTCTGCTTGCTGCTTTGCCTCTGCTGTCCATTATGATAACTATGTCTACCTTGCCTTTGACAACTGAGTGTCACCACTTGGCCCCATCCACCTCAGGATCCAAGTTTTCCCATTGCATTTAAATTCTCTAATTGAGTGACTGTGGTTCCCACGGTAAGATCTGACATACAGAAAAGAGCCATCACAGAGCTCTTTAAGGATGCAGGTGCTCCCCCCACAAATCTATTTCCCAAGGTATTGGTGAAGGGTATGTCTTCTGGACCCTCTCAGCTGAGATGAGTAGGTCTCAAGTGACTAATCCATTCTAGCATTCCAATCTCCCTAAGACTTTGGATCCCTTCCTCTACGATAAACCAAGGGAGAACAGACATTTCCAGCTCACTCACCGTGGGCCATCTTTTAATCCATGTTTCAGCTAACCAAGCAAACAAACTATTAGAACCATTTTGAACTCCCCAAGCTGCAACATAAAGGCAGAATCCCTCCTTAGTAGGGCAATATCAATAAATTCAGCCTGATCCAACTTTATGTTCCTTATGTCATTATCCCACACACTTCATACCCATTCCCATACCTGTTCTCCAGATTTCTCCAGATTTCTCCAGATTTGTGCTTATATAAATTAGAAAACTCAAGCAATTATTTTGGAGTGTAGTGCACTTCCTTGTGGGTCACACTCTGAACCTCACTTATAGGGACCTGCTGGGACTTGAGTCTAGTTACAGGTCTCGATGCAAACAGGGGTGTTGGGGGTGGGTCCTGAGGAGAATCAGCATTGTCTTGCCTGGCAACTGCCTCAGAGGAGGCCATCACTATTGCCTCCGGCAGTGTAGGGTTAATCTCCTCAGACAAAGGTGGAAAGGCTGATGGCAGCATGGGTTGGGGAGGGGATGTTGAGACCTTTGAGGGTGAGGAGGCTGTTTCCTCTGGTAAAAATGGTTCATCAGAATTTGCAAGCGCATGTCCCCAGCTTCATCAGGGTCCTCCCACATGTCCTTGTTCCAAGTTGCAGGATCCCATACTTTCCCAATCAATTTCCTTCCTTTAAAAGTAGACACCTGGCAAGACTGAGCATGCACCTTTCCTGTTGCAGGTCACCCACTTGCATGATAAGAGCATGTGTCTAATTATCTGCAATTTCAGTCCTTTGTCTACGGGAGAGCAGACTCTCACTCAGAGCAATCTTAGAAGATTTGAGGCTCAGTATGTGCTTCTGAAGCTAGGAGTTAGAATCCCTGAGCTCAACCTTTTCTTTCATCACTTTTACCAGCGAACTTAGGAGCAACCAACCAACTTCATTATATTCCTTGGTTCTACATATATGGTCAAAGGTATTATGTATAGAGTCACTAAATTCCTTGCCTCTCAAGAGTGGTGAATCGGGAGTATCAGATGCATTTATTAGGCATAACTCTCTAAACTGTTCATGCCAAGGGCTATCAGTGTTCTCCATACTATTAGAAATAGAGTCCTTAGCATTTTGGGATCTAATTAGCTTAAGCAGCCAACTCTAGACCAACTAAAGAAATCCAGTCTTAAAATTCTGTTCCCCTAGAACCACTCCTGGTACCAAAATCTGTATTAGTCGGGGTTTTCTAGAGAGACAAAACTATTATAAAAGGATATGTGTATATATGAAAGGGAGTTTAATAAGGAGAACTGATTCACACGATCACAAGGCAAAGTCCTGCGGTAGGCCGTCTGCAAGCTGAGGAGCAAGGATGCCCGTAGGGGATAGTCCAAGTTCCAAAACCTCAAAAGTAGGGAAGCTGACAGTGCAGCCTTCAATCTGTAGCCAAATCTTTGAGAGCCCCTGACAAACCACTGCTGTAAGTCCAAGAGTCCAAAGCCAGAAGAACCTGGAGTCTGATGTTCGAGGGCCAGAAGCATCCAGCATGGGAGAAAGATGAAAGCTGGAAGACTCAGAAAGTCAGCTCATTCCACCTTCTTCTACCTGGCAGCTGATTGAATGGTGCCCACCCAGACTGAGGGTGAATCTGTGTCTCCCAGTCCACTGACTCAAATGTTAACCTACTCTGGCAACACCCTCACAGACACAACCAGAAACAATACTTTGCATCCTTCAATCCAATCAAGTTGACACTTGATATTAACCATCACGCGTGGTAAGTTAGATGTGTCTTCTATTTGCTCCTGAGAGCCAAATGTTAAAATTTTAGAAGTCCTATAAGCTGGTTGTTATGTAAAGATATTATTTAAAATTTACATTAATTTGCAAATAAATAAATTATATTAATAATAAAGGTAATAAATACTCAGAGCTGTCACTTCCCAAGTTATTTTACTATTATTTATGTTCTTGAGGTTATTTGCAGTTTTATGGCTGAATAGTGGAAATGCGACACATCGATGTGTTACTGCGCATTTCTTCCCTGTTCTGTGTTAGTACTCAGTGACATCATGTTGGTACTTTGAAATCAGCCAAGGTGCGTGCTTTATACTATAGAAATTTACAAACACTGCAAAGTACAGCTTGGTTTATTGCTTTGTTGATGGTCTAGACTTGAGAAAGTGATGGAGAAATGTAAATCATGCAAGTTAAACTTAAAAGTGTATTATATTTGTAGCCATTACATTGTGACTAGCATAAAAAGTGAGGAAATATTCTTCCAGTGTTAAAATACTATTATCAGATTCAGCAAGAAATCTGTGTGATGAACAAAAAGTTCTGATATAGGTCTTTGTTGTTTCACTTTGCCTTACTCATTAACATAAATGAGAATATCAACCTGCCTTTGAGTCAGAACTACACCCCTTCATCACCTACAACTCTAGTTTGCAGCAATTTTGCAAAATCAGCAAAAATATCCTGTGAGAATTAATTGGTTGCACAGAATTTAAAATGAAAATTAGATATTTTATTATTATTTATAAATGATCTGTTATATGTTCTTGATATGAGTACATGTACAATAAAATAATACACACACACACACACACACACACACATACATGGAGAATCAGTTGTTGAACATATATCAGCACGAGTATGAGTAATTCTCTCTCAAAAAAATTAGGATGCTGAGCAGCCAAAACCAAAAACAAATTATGTCTTCCAAGATAGGTATATAAACAGGCAATTGCAAGATAACACATGTAGTATTTATGGGGCAATAGAGTTCAACAAACAAAAAAGAAAACAACACAGCATAGAGAAAAGAATGAAAGGAGAGAAATGGGTAAATTTAGGGTAAGTCAAAGTTAGAGGGAGGTACATTGTTGATCCTTGTTTCAACTATTAAATAGAAGGCTAGATTACATCCTTTAAAATTTGGGAGTGAGGCAAGGAAGGGGGATTGTAGAAAGTGGCCAATGTTTGGAAGAGATATTAAGAGATATTTTAGAAGGCGCTGTCTTATTCCCCATAATGTCCAGATAATACTTTATACAGAGTGACTTCAGTAACTGTTTAGCCACTGAATGTGGAAATCCACCATTATGTTATATAGTGATTCTGGCTCTGCTATTTACTAGCAGGGTGACATTGGGGAAATTAATCTCTCTGTCCTTCAGTGTTCTCATGTGTAAAACAGAGGTCATAATATGAGACAGTGTATTGTATATCCTTGAGAATTAAAAATGTTTGATATATGTACAGTCCTTAGAATTGGCAGCAGTTAGCAGATTATTATTTTATTATTTTTGAGATGGAGCCTCGCTCTGTCGCCCAGGTTGGAGTGCGGTGGCATGATCTCGGCTCACTGCACTCTCCGCCTTCTGGGTTCATGCCATTCTCCCGCCTCAGCCTCCTGAGTAGCTGGGACTACAGGCACCCGCCACCAGCCCAGCTAATTTTTTGTATTTTTAGTAGAGACGGGGTTTCACCGTGTTAGCCAGGATGGTCTTGATCTCCTGACCTCGTGATCTCCCCGCCTCGGCCTCCCAAAGTGCTGGGATTACAGGCGTGAGTCACCGCACCTGGCCAGATTGTTATATAATTATTTTGGGTCCATGTTTTAATTTTTTGGTTCCTTTCTTAATAGCAGGTTGTTGGTTATTACTTCCCGTGTTTGCATTGCATCTGTATCTTATAGTACTACTCATCTCCATCTATTTTTCTGGTGAAGAATTGAAACATGGCCCTGATGACAACCAGACCACAATATTCTCTCCCATCACAACGATGTGTTCTTAGCATTCACATAAACAATGCTAAGAACAAGGCATAGACAAGACTGCTACCTGACCAGAGAAATGACTAAATACCCCCTTCTTCTGATATGAATGATTGCTGCTTCTTTACCAGTGGCAACTCCAGATTTGCTTTATTCTTCTTACCTCTTAGACAAAAAGTGTTAAGATTCCCAATCACTGACTTTTTCCTGCTTCTTGAAAGCTCCCAATTCAGAACTGGCTCTTGTTTCCTTACTTAACTCGTTAGAACCATCCAACATAAGCTCAACTCCCGTAAGAAGCCTTTTTTTTAACCCTCTCCTCCTTACTGACATGCTCCTATGTTTCTATGGAGTGCTGTCTCCCTTCCTGCAGCAAGCTAAATAACCTTCACCTTTTACATTTATTTATTTATTTATTTATTTATTTATTTTACAAGTGTGCCCCTGTTAGTCTTTGGTCTACTTCAACAGTAGTCATGTAATCAGTCATTGGCCAGAAAGATTGAAAACCAAGCATGGTTTGTTAAGAATTGTGTGTTAAAGTAAGAACGAATATGATTTTTAGTAAGTTGCTAAGGGAAGCAGTACATTGCCTGGGGTTTGAAGAATGAAGGTTCTCCTGCATTATATTTGAGCTCAAGCTGAGTTCTGGAGAATTGAGCTGACACATATATGGGATTTCATTGTTGGTTTCTTTATTTAGAAGAAGAATCTCAACCTTCAGAAACTGTGGATATAAAGTACAAAGAACCTTTTTTTCTGAATCTATTTTTGAGTAAGTTGCTGATATTATGCTTCATCATCCCTGAATACTTGAATGTGCATTTCCTACAAAAAAGGACATAACCGCAATACAACATTTACAATCAGGAAATTAACACTGATACCTTACTACCATCTCATCCTCAGCTCGCGTGTAAATAACATCTTTTGTATCTAAAGAATGCAGTTCAAAATCACAGCTTGCATTTAGTTGTCATGTGTGTAGTCTCCTTCAATAGGGAACAGTTACTTCTTCAGTCTCTTTTTCTTTTTTTTTTTGAGACGGAGTCTCGCTCTGTCGCCCAGGCTGCAGTGCTGTGGCCGGGTCTCAGCTCACTGCAAGCTCCGCCTCCCGGGTTCCCGCCATTCTCCTGCCTCAGCCTCCCGAGTAGCTGGGACTACAGGCGCCCGCCACCTCGCCCGGCTAGTTTTTTGTATTTTTTTTGTAGAAAAGACGGGGTTTCACCGTGTTAGCCAGGATGGTCTCGATCTCCTGACCTCGTGATCCGCCCGTCTCGGCCTCCCAAAGTGCTGGGATTACAGGCTTGAGCCACCGCGCCCGGCCTAACTAAAGAAGATTACAGGTCTTCTTTAGTTGAAGATTACAAGTCAATTGTTTTAGAGACTATCGCTTTGTTTGGATTTGTCTAACATTTTCTTATCTTTAGGTTCAGGTTATACATATTTGCTATAAATATTTTAAAAATGATACTGTGTTCTGTTGTCTTATCACTGGTGTTTAATCATTCAAATGAGGTGGCATCTGCCAAGATTGTTCACTGTGAGGTGACTCTTTTTCCCTTTGCACTTAACAAGCATTTTGTTTCAGGGGCAAGTATTTTGAGACTATGTACAATCCTCTCTCTCAACATAGTTTCAATCTGTTTGTTTGCTTATATTACTATGGACTCATGATTTCCTATTTTATTTGCTACATTATTGTCTGCCACTTTGTATTCATTTTGACCTCCAAATTATCCCTGATTTGCCCGTTGGAAGCCCCTTCAAACGTGACCCTTTTTTTTTTTTTAACAAGTCTCTATGATTCTTTGAGCACTTCTTCACTTTTAGACACCATAAGTTGTTCTAGGCTCACACTGTAGTTTTTCTTCCCCAGCCTAGAATCAGCTATTTCTTCACAAAATCCCTAGCTCTCAATGGATAAAGGTCTTTAGAAGTCAAGATCAAGGTGCTAGTTGTGCTTCCTGCCTTTGATTTTATCTCATGCCCTCTTCTTATATACACACATGCACACACCTTTATTTATTTCTATATCTAACATATATTTTGAAAGACCTGAGTTTACACTAATGCCGCCAATGCCAAACAAAACTATAAAGTTCCGTGTTTATAGTTCATTCACTAGAAACCTGCACACATTACCCTTAATGTACTTACTTATCCAGTAAGGAACTCATTACCATTGTGTCCAGAGTTGCTTCCTTCCCGTACCTTCACGGTCTCACTGACTTCCAGAATGAAGCTCCAGACCTTTATGGTAAGTGTTACAGCTCTTAAAGATGGCATGGACCCAAAGAGTGAGCAGTAGCAAGGTTTATTGTGAAGAGTGAAAGAACAAAGCTTCCACAGTGTGGAATGGGATGCCAGCGGGTTGCCACTGCTGGCTGGGGTGGCCAGTTTTTATTCCCTTATTTGTCCTCTTCCATGTTCTGTGTTTGTCCTATGGGAGTGCCCTTTTTTCAGTTCTCCCTGTGATTGGCTACTTTTAACATCCTGCTGATTGGTGCACTTTACAGACTGCTGATTGGTCCATTTTACAGAGCACTGATTGGTGCATTTTACAGAGCGCTGATTGGTACATCTTACAATCCTCTTGCTAGCTACAGAGTGCTGATTGGTGCGTTTTACAGTCCTCTTGTAAAGCCAGAAAAGTTCTCAAAGTCCCCATTGACCCAGGAAGTCCAGCTAGCTTCACCTCTCACCCTTACTACTTCTTCCCTCACAGGGATATCCTCCTCACTCCATTCAGGTTTTACATCCTCATTGCAGGCTACTGCCACATCGTCGCACCCATGCAGGCACTCTCTTTACTCCCATTGGGTTCTTACGCCCCACATTTGGCCACTATCCCAGAAAGAAACCCTCCTCACCACAACTGGGCTTGACACTACATTCCCCATACCCCGACATCCTCCTTACTTGACCTGGACACCCAGTTTCTTTTCTCGTGCCATCCTTCCTACACAGACACCCTCCTCATGCTGCTTGGGCTTTGACACCCTATGTTGGGCTTGCCCCTTCAGAGGTGTCTTCCTTATCCAGCTTGGTTTTGAGATCCTGCACCTGGGCTATGCCTCTATGGATGTGTTTAGGCTCCAACAACTGCTGCCAGGCTGCCTGCCCACATGGATGCTCTCCTCATCCTACTGAAGCACTGGCAGGCCTCCCTGGGCTGCCTCCCTTAGTGGACACTCTCATTACCCTGAGCTTGCTCTCAATTCTCACTCTTGACCACTGTGGCTCTCCCATGCTGCGGTGGACACATGCTCAGCTACATCTGGTTGGCTAGGACTGAAGTGTCCAGGAAAGGAAGTGAAGAAAAGGGGAAGAGAGTTGTTGGTTTATTTTAAATGAGGAGCTCCTAACTTTTGTCTTTTATCATCTATGTGTTTCAATAAGTCTGGCACTTTTGTTTTTCTTTGGCAGAATTGTATGGACCTAGCATTTTAAGTCACAGAAAGCCACCTGGATTTTTTTTTTTTTAACCAAATCCACCATTGTTTTTCCCTTGTCCAGATTAGATTTAATGCAAGGCTTTCCCAGTTTGGTCCAAACCTAATTTTGTTGCCTCTGCCAGGTAACTTCACAATTCAGCTCCTGTGAACTCTTTGCCCTAAACAAATATGTCATGCCCTTTCCCACATTTATGCATACCTTTTTCTTCCTGGAATGCCCTTATGCGATTTTCTACTTGGAAACCTCTGAGTCATTATTTAAAATTCACATCAAGTGTCACTTCTCAGTGAAACCTTTTTCAACTCCCTCAGGGTGAGTAGGTTCTTTCTGCCTCTTAAAAGAGTGTTTAGAGCACATGCTATTTAACTTCTATCATTGACTGCGTAAAATTAGGCAAATTGCTTACCTTTTCTGAGTCACAGTTTCCTTATCTGTTAAGTGGAGATAATAATAGATAACAATCAATGAAGTTGTCCTTAAGGTGAATTGCAAATAATCAACATGCTAATAACTGCTATTTTTATGTTTATCTGATTATGTTAAAACTGTGTGTTCTAGGCTGACATGGTGGCTTATGCTTGGGAGGCTGAGGCTGGCAGATAGCTTGAGACCAGGTGTTGGAGACCAGCCTGGGTAACATAGCGAGACCTCATCTCTTAAAAAAAAAAAAAAAAAAAAAAAAGGCTGGGCGCGGTGGCTTATGCTGCAATCACAGCACTTTGGGAGGCCAAGGTGGGTGTGTCACCTGAGGTCAGGAGTTCGAGACCAGGCTGGTCAACATGGTGAAATCCTGTCTCTACTAAAAATACAAAAATTAGTCGGGCCTGGTGGTGAGCACCTGTGATCCCAGTTACTCAGGAGACTAAGGCAAGAGAATCACTTGATCCCGGGAGGTGGAGGTTGCAGTGAGCTGAGATCGTGCCACTGCACTCCAGCCTGAGAGACAGAGTGAGACTGTCTCCAAAAAAAATTGTTCTTAGATATAGTTCCAGAAGTTAATTCAACATCCACAATATGTGATGAACATTTTCTGAAGCAAATTATTCATTCTGTAAATATTTTTCAGTACATACCATGTACCAGGCATATGTTGAGCAATATTATGACCAAAATAGAGATGCTCTTTGATCTCATGGAATTCATAGTCTACGGAGAAATAATGAATTTAGCAAACAATTACTCAAGTGAATAAATAAATATATGCAAACTGTGATAAATCTTAAGAAGGATAATAATTGTAAGATCAGTGTGGTATCATAGAAAGAAATTTGGATTTTGTCCCTGGCACAGAGCTTCCAAAACTCTTAGAATTTCATGATTGATAACAATCATAGGAGTACCTTTTTTTCCCATGAGGCAACTCTTGGTGGGCCCCTAAGATAGTTTCAGGAAAAATACAGGGGGTCAGAAAGACCAAGCTTTGTCTAGAAGCTTGGAAATTTCAGCCCCACTCCTCAACCTTCAGGGAGTACAGAAAGGATGGACTCTGACCCAATCACCAATGGTTAATGATTTAGTCAATTATGTATATATAATAAAACCTCCTTAAATAAAACATAAACAATGGGGTTTGGAGAGCTTCCAGGCTGATGAACATGCTGAGGTCCCTGGAGGGTGGTGTGCCCAGATGGGGTATGGAAGCTTTGTTTTCTCCCCCATACCTTGCCCTGTGCATCTCTCCCATTGGTCTGTTCCTGAGTTGTATCCTTCATAATAAACCGGAAATAGTAAGTAAAGTGCTTTCCTGAGTTCTATGGGTTGTAGCCAATGATCAGTCCTAAAGAGGGGGGTTGTAGGAATCCCTAACTTTGTGGCTATGTTGGACAGAAAGGCGGGTGACCTGGGGACTTCATACTGGGGCTCGGCCTCTGAAATAAAGGCAGTCTTGTGGGATTGAGCTCTTAAACCCGTGGAATCTGGTGCTAACTCTAGGTGGCGTCAGAATTCAATTGAATTGAATTGTAGGAGACTCAGATGGTTTCAGGAGGAAAAACAACCCCTCATTTTGGTGTCAGAAGTGTTATGAGTAAACATATGTTTATCACATCATTATTTGCAGTAACACAGTCTTGGAATCAGCCTAAGTGTCTATCAACAGATGATTGGATAAAGAAAATGGAATATATATGCTCCATGGGATACAACTCAACCATGAAAAAGAATGAAATAATGTCTTTTGCAGCAACATGGATGGAACTAAAGGCCATTATTAAGTGAAATGATGCAGAAACAAAAAGTCAAAGACCACATGTTGTCACTTAAAAGTGGTACTAAACAATGGGTACACATGTACACACCAAGTGGAATAATAGACATTGGATGTGCCCATAAATGGGAGAGTGGGAGGGGTGTGAGAGATGAAATTCTACCTACTGGGTAAGATGTACACTATTTGGGTATTGGGTACACTAAAAGTCCAGACTTCACCACTACACAATATACCCATGTGATACAACTGCACTTGTGCCCTAAATTTATTTTTAAAAATCAAAACAAAACAAAAAAAGACAACAAAAAATGTAAAGAAAGAATTGTTTGCCAAAATTTTTAAAAAAGTGTTGTGAGTGAAAACAGCTCCATCAGGAAGCAAATGAAGGGCCAAGAGGCTGAGCATGGTGGTTCACACCTGTAATCTCAGCACTTTGGGAGGCTAAGGTGGGTAAATCACTTGAGGTCAGGAGTTTGAGACCTGCCTGGCCAACTTGGCAAAACCTCATCTCTACTAAAAACACAAAAATTAGCTAGGTGTGGTGGCATGAACCTGTAGTCCCATCTACTCAGGAGACTGAGGCAGGAGAATCACTTGAACCTAAGAAGTAAAGGTTACAATGAGCTGAGATGGTGGCACTGCACTCCAGCCTGGGTGACAGAGTAAGATTCTGCCTAAAAATAAATAAATAAATAAATAAATAAATAAGTAAAGCCAACAACAACAAAAAAGTCTAGGACCAGGTGGATTCACAGCAGAATTATATCAGACATTCAAATAAGAATTGGTACTAATCCTATTGACACTATTCCAAAAGATAGAGGGGGGGCATCTTCCCTAAATCATTCTATGAGGCCAGTATCACCCTAATATCAAAACCAGGAAAGGACGTAACCAAAAAAGAAAACTACAAACCAATATCCCTGATGAACATAGATGTCAAAATCCTTAATAAAATACTAGCAAACTGAATTTGTAATCAATCGCATATCAAAAAGATAATCCACCACGATCAAGTGGATTTTAAACCGGGAATGCAGCAATGGTTTAACATACACAAATCAATAAATGTGATACACCACAAAAACAGAATTAAAAACAATAATTACATGATCATCTCAATAGACACAGAAAAAGCATTAGACAAAATCCAGCATTGCTTTATGATTAAAATCCTCAGCAAAATAGGTATAGAAGGGAAAACATTAAGGTAATAAAAGCCATCTATGTCAAACCCATAGCCAACATTATACTGAATGGGGAAAAGTTGAAAGCATTGTCCCTAGGAACTGGAACAAGACAAGGATGCCCACTCTCACCACTCTTCTTCAACATGGTGCTAGAAGTGCTAGCCAGAGCAATCAGACAAGAGAAAGAAATGAAGGGCAGCCAAGCCAGTAAAGAGGAAGTCAAACTGTCACTGTTTGTTGATGACATGATCATTTACCTAGAAAAGCCTAAAGACTCATCCAGAGATCTCCTAGAACTAGTAAATGGATTCAGCAAAGTTTCAGGATACAAAGTTAGTGTACATAAATCAGTAGCCCTGCTAAACACCAACAGTGACTAAGCTGAGAATCAAATAAAAATCTTAACCTTTTTCACAGTAGCTGGAAAAAAGAAAGAAAAAAAACCTTAGGAACATACCTAACCAAGGATGTGAAAGACCTCTACAAGGAAAACTACAAAACACTGCTGAAAGAAATCATAAATGACACAAACAAATGGAAACACATTCAATGCTCATGGATGGGTAGAATTTGTATTGTGAAAATGACCATACTGCCAAAAACAATCTACAAATTCAATGCAATTCCAGCATTGTACTGAATGGGGAAAAGTTGAAAGCATTTCCCCCTAAGAACTGGAACAAGACGAGGATGCCCACTCTCACCATTCCTCTTCAACATGGTGCTAGAATTGCTACCCAGAGCAATCAGAGCATCAAAATACCACCATCATTCTTCACAAAACTAGAAAAAAATCCTAAAATTCATATGGATCCAATAAACAGCATATAGCCAAAGCAAGACTAAGCAAAAAGAACAAATTTGGAAGCATAATATTACCTGACATCAAACTTATACTATAAGGTCATAGTCACCAAAACAGCATGATACTGGTTTGAAAATAGGGACATAGAACAATGCAACAGAACAGAGAATCCAGAAATGAAGCCAAATACTTACAGCCAACCAATCTTTGACAAAACAAACAAAAACATAAAGTGGGGAAAGGACACCCTATTCAACAAATGGTGCTGGGATATTTGGCAAGCCATATGTAGAAGAATAAAACTGGATACTCATCTCTCACTTCATACAAAAATCAACTCAAGATAGATCAAAGACTTTAATCTGAGACCTGAAACCATGAAGATTCTAGAAAATAACACTGGAAAAGCCCTTCTAGATGTTGGCTTAGGCAAAGAGTTTATGACCAAGAACCCAAAAACAAATGCGACAAAAACAAAGATAAATAGATGTGACTTAATTAAATTAAAAACTTCTGCACTGCAAAAGAAACAATCAACAGAGTTAACAGACAACTCACAGAATGGAAGAAGGTCTTCACAATCTATATATCCAATGAAGGACTAGTATCCAGAATCCACAAAGAACTCAAACAAATCAGCAAGAAAAACACAAACAATACAATGAAAAAGTGGGCTAAGGACAAGAACGGACAATTGTCAAAAGAAGATATACAAATGGCCAACAAGTATATGGAAAAATGCTCAACATCACTAATGATCAGGGAAATGCAATTCAGAACAACAGTATGATACCACCTCACTCCTGTAAGAATAGCCATAATCAAAAAATTAAAAAAAAGATATTGTCATGGATGCAGTGAAAAGGGAACATTTTAAAACTGTTGTTGGGAATATAAACTAGTACAACCACTATGGAAAACAGTGTGGAGTTTCCTTAAAGAACTAAAAGTCGATCTACCATTTGATCCAGCAATCCCACTACTAGGTATCTACTCAGAGGAAAAGAAGTCATTATATGAAAAAGATACTTGCACATGCATGTTTAGAGCAGCACAATTTGCAATTGCAAAAATATGGAACCAGCCCAAATGCCCATCAATCAATAAGTGGATAAAGAAAATCTGTTATGTATATATCATGGGATACTGATAAGCCATAAAAAGAAACAAAGTAATGGCATTTGCAGCAAACTGGATGGAATTGAAGACTATTAGTCTAAGTGAAGTATCTCAGGAATGGAAAAGCAAACATCGTATGTTCACACTCACATGTGGGAGCTAAGTTATGAGGATGCAAAGGCATAAGAATGATACACTGGACTTTGGGGATTCAGAGGAAAAGGTTGTGGGTGGCAAGGGATAAAAGACTACACATTGGCTACAGTGTGCACTGCTCAGGTGTTAAGTGTAGTAAGATCTCAGAAATCACCACCAAAGAACTTATTCATGTAACCAAACACCATCTGCTCCCCCAAAACCTGTTGACATTAAAAAAATAAATAAAAGTTAATGTTTGTCTCTCTTTTTAAAACTATATAGTTTTAAATTTTAAATATTTACTAAGGCAATAAATTTTCAAAAACCTTAATTGTTTTGAATTCAGTAAATGTGTTAAGCAATATTTTTTTAGAGTTTAGAATCAAGAAACCTTTTATCTGCCAATTTCTTGATTATTTTGCTGTCTGCTTTTTCTGCTGACTAAAGTATTGTAGTTACCTGAAGAGGTCTTTCTGCCCACTGCACAGACAAATTCACTGAGACCACACTATTGCAGTAAAGAAAGAGTTTAATTAACAGGAGACTGGTGACATGGGAGAACTAACGTTATCACTCAAATCAGTTCCCTGAAGGCTTGGAGGTTAGGGATTTTCAAGGATAGTTTCGTCGGTAGGCAGGTAGGAAATTGGGAATATTGATTTGCTGGGAATGAAATCATAGAGGTGTGGAAAGTACCCCTTGTGCACTGAGTCTGCCTGGGGTGGACTTCAGGACGGGCTGAGTCACAAGTCTCAGGTCCAGGTAGAGTCAGTCGGTTGCCAGAAATGCAGAAGTCTGAAAAATATCTCAAAAGGCCAATCTTAAGTTCTACAATAGTTATGCTATCTACAGGAGTAATTGCAGAAGTTACAAATCTTGTGACCTCTGGGACAATGGCTGGGTATCATTCAACTATGCCTACATCTTAGCAGAATTCAGGCCCCTCTCATAATCCTAACCTTGTGGGCTTTCATTAGTTTTACAAAGGTGGTTTAATTTAGGGAAGGGCTATTATCATCCTTGCTTTAAACTTAAACTATAAACTAAATTCCTCCCAAAGAGACGTGGCCTATGCTCAGGAGTGACCAAATACAGCTTGGAAATTAGAAGAAATGTGGAGTCAACTACAGCAGTTTTTTCTTACTGTCATAATTTGCAAAGTCAGTTTCAGTTTTTCACAGAGTGATATAGAAAGAATTTCAGAGTTTCTTTTTAAGGAGAAGGACTAGTATCCAGAATCTACAAAGTTCTGGTCCTTTTAAAACCGTGATTACATTATCTTACAAAACTTGGTGCTTCCAGTGCCTAAGAATGGCAAGTACTTATGAGGAATATGCTGGTTAGGTCTGCATGAAAAATCTTTTGTTCCAGGGCTCAACAAATATGTTTTACCATTAAAAGTATTTTAGAAATTCTTAGCCACTCACAGTGGCTCATGCCCGTGATCCCAGCATTTTGAGAGGCTGAGGAGGGAGGATTGCTTGAGCCCAGGAGTTCAAGACCAGCCGGGGCAACATGGCAAAACCATCTCTGCAAAAAATACAAAAATTAGCCAGGCATGGTGGTGCATGTCTGTAGTCCCAGCTACTCTGGAAGGCTAAGGTGGGAGAATTGCTTGAACTGGGGAGGTCCAGGCTTCAGTAAACTATGACTTCACTCCAGTCTGCATTCCAGCTTGGGTGACAGAGCAAGGCCCTGTCTCCAAAATAGTAAGAAGAGTTCAGAAAGAATAACAACTGAAAGACTGTTTTATAGTCACATCAATAATGTTAGAAAGTATAATGAAAAACAAGATTATATACACAGGAACAGAAATAATGAATTCTTAATAATATTATCAAATAGAAATTGCATTTTATACAGAAAACTACAAAAGTGAGAAATAAACATATTTAAATAAATGAAGAAATATGTTTTGTTATGCCCAGACCGTTTGTTCCCCAAAGAAGACCACCAGAGTCCAGAGTCAAAGCCAAGCAGCAAGGATCTTTACTACAAGTTCGAACCTGGTCCCTCCATTCCACAGCATACAAGAGGGCCCCGAACAATGAGAGTGCTTGCTTTTTTATAGCCTGAAAGTTACAGGGGAACAAAGGAATTCTTTTGGTTCCCACGCTTTCAGTAAAACTTCGAACGGCTGTCTCCTTATCGGAGACTTTCCAGGTGGTGTTTGTACTGGGCTCAGGAAGTTTGAGAGATATATGGCGATATGTGGTGGGATGGGATGTGTTTGTACTGGGCTTGTTTGTTTTGAGCCCGGGACTGAGGAATGTGCCCGACTCCTTTCAGTTTCTCTGCATGAAAAACAAATATTATAGAGATGTGAATTATTTACCAATTTGTTGATAGGTTTAATAAAAATATCACTTCTTTTTAGATTTTGATGACGGGATTCTGTAATTCACATGGAAAAGTAAATGGGTAAGAATTGCTTTAAAAGTTAGACAAAATACAAATTATATAAAATTTATTAAATATCTAAAAACATTATAAGGCTTACAGAATCATTAAAGTGATAGTGACAAAGAAAACAGTCCAGAAGGAGCTCCAGGAGAATAAAAATTTAATGTATGTTAAGTTAGAAACTGTGATGGATCTGTTTCTCTATTAGCACAATTATATATTTAGATAGGTAGATAATTTAGATAGGAAGATAGATAGTAGAATCCTTAACAGAAACACCTACAGACAATCAGAGATCAGAGGTCTATTTTACTCGAAGCTAAAACAGCCCTTAGAGATGATTAGAGGTGTATGGATAAATACTAAAATATGCTGCGGGATCGCACTGTAGGCTAGGGACCCAGAGCTTTACATTTCTTCTTTTATCTAGAAGGGGAGAAAATCTGTCCCTCTTTCTGTTAGAAGAAGAATCCTGGATTCTTAAGTTTGTAGTGGAAATGAATATCTTCAGGGGCAAAATAAGACTAGTTCTCCCAGTTTGCAACCCAGAATTGTCTCTCTTGAAATATAAATAAAAGGACAGATAACACTCTAAACCCTTCCAGGAGTCTAAGCGTTATTCAGTCACCCCTTCCTTTAACTCAGGTTCCCATTCTGGAATGCAACCATTTGGCTCCTGGGGATAGGAGGTTTATTATCTTTTGAAAGGAAGCAATTAGTTCCACAATTAAGGAGGCAAATGGCTGAAGATGTAATACTCAGGCATATGAAAAGGAATTTTTTTTCTGACGAAAGTAAAACCAAATATTTTCTAATTCACAATGTATGGCTCAGGAGGCTGACATTTTGCAGGAAAACCTAGAAATCCAGGGAATATTTATTTTTCCATAATATACATGATCCATATGTAAACATATAGTAAAGATTTTCAATAAATAGGACTAAAAAAAACGAAGTTATAATTTGGGGAACTTCATTGAAACTGCTTGAAGTGTTAAATGTAAAAAAATCAGTTTATAAAAAGTCTACAAGAAAATAAAAATGAATATGCTATCAAATGTTTGCATGAGTAAGGATTTTCCAGACTTAAAAGTAACATAAGAGGTCAGAAGGAAAAGATAATAGATTTAATTGTGTTAAGTTATAAATTGTCTATAAGCCAAACACATAAATTAAAAGTAAAAAAAAAATTATCCCAAAAACTATGACAGATAAGGGATAAATGTTTCTAAAAGATATGATTGCTCTATTAAAGTATTCCTATAATTTTTTTTAGTATAAATATAGATATTACCTTTTGGAAATTAATTAGTAAAATTATGTTTTTAGCCTTAAAAATGTTTGTATTCTAACAGAGAGCCAAATCATGAATGAACTCCCATTCACAATAGCTTCAAAGAGAATGAAATACTTAGGAAT
>NW_012106019.1:96959-100007 GCF_000951045.1 Mandrillus leucophaeus | reverse complement strand
GAGATCACTTGGACACAGGAAGGGGAATATCACACACCAGGGCCCATTGTGGGGAGGGGGGAGGGAGGAGGGATAGCATTAGGAGATATAGCTAATGTAAATGACGAGTTAATGGGTGCAGCACAAAAACATGGCACATGCATACATATGTAACAAACCTGCATGTTGTGCACATGTACCCTAGAACTTAAAGTATAATAATAATAATAAAAAAATCCACTTGTAACAACTGCTAATCAGAGGGTGTATTCAGGGCAACTTGAATCTGTACTCCTGAGTTGCAGTCCTCAAGCTTGGCCCAAATAAACTCTCTACTTATATTAAAAAAAAAAAAACAAACTTTGTATTCTATGGCATGGTCAATCTCATTTTAGAAATCTGTCCTAAGGATATGGATTAAATATGATAAACAGCTTTATGCACAATACAGTTTCATAACTGCTTATTTGTAAAGAAAAAAACAATAATAAATGGAATTTTCAACAATACAATCTTTTTTGTAATAATGGGATATCCATTGATTAAACAATATATAATCAGGAAAATGATATTTACTATGAGTAATGCTAATGTTATTAAGGTCACCTGAAGAAAATCGAATTACAAAACAATTATGACACATGATCTCAAGAAAACAGAGAGGAAATCTATGGGAAAAATGAATGATTATTTCCTGATTTTAAAATTGTTAGTAACTTTAATTTATTTGTTCCTTAGAAATTTTGTGTAGTCTCCAAGCTTTTTGATAAGCATATAATAATTTATAATTATAAAAGGGTGATTATCTTTAAAGGTGATTATTAAAAGTATTGTTTGTATAGCTTTCACGTGAACAATGGCAATCAAACAGGCTTTATTTGCTAAAGAACATTCTCAGGACCCAAAGTGGAAGTATTTTCAAATCTAGTTTTACAAGAAAAGGATACAATATAGCAACAGCATTAAAGTAAGAATATGTATCATAGCCCAAAACAATATTCTTGTTGTGAAACCAAAACCAATAGCAGAGACCTTCTAGGATTTTACCAAGATGGGGTATGTTACATATAAAGTTTTGATGTCACAAAAGAAATAGAACTCAAATATAAAATTTTCTTTTAATTCTCAGCAAGGCAAGTTACTTCTATAAAAGGGTGTGCCCTTACAGATGGAGCAATGGTGAGCACACACTTGGACAAGGGAGGGGAAGGGGTTCTTATCCCTGACGCATGTGGCCCCTGCTGCTGCGTCATTCCCCTATTGGCTAGGGTTAGACTGCACAGGCTAAACTAATTCCGATTGGCTAATTTAAAAAGAGTGACAGGGGTGAGTGCTTTGGTGAGGAAAAAAAATGGTTATGCAGGGTGGACAATGAGTCAGGGTGGAGCAGGGAGCAGGTAATCTGAATAAGTCAGGGTGGAGTAGGTAATTGAAAAAGGTTGCTTAACAAGGAAGTTAAGTTTAAAAGTAGAAGGCAAAGAATTGAACATGCTGACATATTGATTATTTGAAGAGAAATTTAGAACTTATATCTAACAGGTACAAATCATCAGTCTCATTGTTATCAATAAACAATGCTAACAAGCTGGTACAAACTTCCCTGAAACTCCTTGGACTCTTGATTACAAAACAACCTTATTAATTACAATAATTATTTCACGACTTGACCAGAGATCACAGATTTTTGGTAGATCTTTTATTCAGTAATATAACACAGGCCCATTCTAGGCTTGCTAAAATTAATCCTTGAGCAGCTTGAAATATTAGGAGATGGCCTGACATGAAGATCAGACATTAGATTTGGGATAATTATTTTTTCAAGAGGGTGATGAGTGCATCAGTAGCCCTTCATAGTGTGACTGATCCTTAATATGCAGCTTTTAGATTGTATTGTTGTCTGTATATCCATCTTGGAGCTACTACTGCATATGTACATAGAGCATACATTCAGAGCATCCTGGGACTTGAAGGACATTGTTGTGAATTGTCCATTTAAATGCAAATTAGATTCACCAGCTGTTGTTGCTACTAGTCTTGGCAACCTTAAGGAGACATTTTATCCTAGCAACCAGAGAGGATACAGATAACAAATTTCACTTTCATGAGAACAAACAAATGGTCAGAAAGCATAGCAGCAATATTTCATGCAAATTCATCTGTTTCACAACAGAAATCCCTTTAAATAGAGCTTAAGAAGGCCACAATCAATTGCTTCAAAAGACTTTAGCAGAATAACTATCATCATCAAGATGCATGAGGTCAGCAGTTTACAACAATATTTGGTAAGTTCTATTCTAGGCAGTGATTTTGTTCCATAAGTTAATAGAAATTGTATGAGTGGAGTCAATAATTTAATCCTCCCACTTAAACTCATCAATGTAGAGTAAGCCAAGTTTGCATGAATTGTGTCTAATTCAACCAGAATTATTTTTAGCTTATTAACTTTATCTTCAATTTTACATGGCAAATATTTACTTCATGGCCTACACTTCTTTGGAAAATTAACATCAGAAAATTTTCAAATACTTAAGCCTCTGACAGAATTGAACCCTGGACATATAAGATTCTTTTCTCACTTGGCAAGCACAAGGCCTCTCTTGAAGCATGTTTTTAGTAGAAACTTAGTGAATTAAATTAAAATATTTAGTTTAGCATCAAGTTTTAGCATTTATGCAGGTTGTTCTTGAAACCTCATTTTCTGGAGTGCAAGACTTAATAATTACAATTTCTATAAATATTATTTCTGGCAATTTTCTAAAGAGACCAAATATATGGAAAAAAACCCTTTTTATAAAATGTTTAGAAATATTTTTATGTGTATGTAGATAAATTATAGATATTCTGTGACATAAGAATTGAGAAAAAGGTTTCAGAACTCATGGAGAGCTAAAATATTCATGTCACGCAGAACAGGAATTAACTGCATGGACTGAACTAATCTTTTTGACTTTTTGCTTAAAATGTTTGCTGACCTTTTGTTTTGTTTTTCACAGTCTGTTTTTTTTTTTTCTTTTCTTTCTTTTTTTTTTTTTTTTACTCTGTCAACCCAGGCTGGAGTGCAGTGGTGAT
>NW_012106019.1:84191-96909 GCF_000951045.1 Mandrillus leucophaeus | reverse complement strand
CATGGACTGAACTAATCTTTTTGACTTTTTGCTTTGAATGTTTGCTTTCTTTTTGTTTTTTTTTTCACAGTCTTTTTTTTTTTTTTTTTTTTTTGAGATGGAATCTTACTCTGTCAACCCAGGCTGGAGTGCAGTGGTGATATCTTGCCTCACTGCAACCTCCACCTCCTTGGTTCAAGCGAATCTCCTGTCTCAGCCTCTTGAGTATCTGGGATTAAAGGCATGTGCCACCACGCCTGGCTAATTTTTGCGTTTTTAGTAGAGATGGGGTTTCGTCATGTTGGCCAGGCTGGTTTCAAACCCCTGACCTCTGGTGATCTGCCTGCCTTGGCCTCCCAAAGTGCTAGAATTACCGGCATGTGCCACCAGGCCTGGCTAATTTTTGTGTTATGGTAATACAAGTATTTGCATAAGTGCAATGAAAGTCTGTTTTCATTTGTAATAGGATGCAATTGGAGGACCTGGCTGTCAGGCCTCTGAGCCCAAGCCTGCACGTATACATCCAGATGGCCTGAAACAAGTGAAGAATCACAAAAGAAGAGAAAATGGCCGGTTCCTGCCTTAACTGCTGACATTCCACCATTGTGATTTGTTCCTGCCCCACCTTAACTGAGCACTTAACCTTGTGAAATTCCTTCTCCTGGCTCAGAATCTCCCCCACTGAGTACCTAGTGAACCCCACCCCTGCACATAAGAGAAAAACCCCCTTTGACTGTAATTTTCCACTACCCACCCAAATCCCATAAAACAGCCCAAACCCTATCTCCCTTTGCTGACTCCTTTTTCAGACTCAACCCACCTGCACCCAGGTGAAATAAACAGCCTTGTTGCTCTCCCAAAGCCTGCTTGGTAGTCTCTTCACACGGACGCGCATGACACTGGTTATTTTACCAAGGCTTTGACTGGAATGGTGTGCTTTCCTTTAAGGAATCAAACTTGACTTGTGGAGCCTGTCAGGCCTCTGAGCCCAAGCCAAGCCATCGCATCCCCTGTGACTTGAACGTATACGCCCAGAAGGCCTGAAGTAACTGAAGAATCACAAAAGAAGTGAAAAAGCCCTGCCCCTCCTTAACTGATGACATTCCACCACAAAAGAAGTGAAAATGGCTGGTTCTTGCCTTAAGTGATGACATTACTTTGTGAAATTCCTTTTCCTGGTTCATCCTGGCTCAAAAGCTCCCCCACTGAGCACCTTGTGACCCCCATTCCTGCCCGCCAGAGAACAACCCCCCTTTGACTGTAATTTTCCTTTACCTACCCAAATCCTATAAAACAGCCCCACCCTTATCTCCCTTTGCTGACTCTCTTTTCGGACTCAGCCTGCCTGCACCCAGGTGATTAAAAAGCTTTATTGTTCACACAAATCCTGTTTGGTGGTCTCTTCACAGGGACACGCATGACAGAGCCAATAAAGCCCCTTGGGGAAACTGGCCTTATATCTTTGTCCAGACACCCCTGTACTGGGTTCTTGACCTGTGGTAAGTAAAGAATGTCACTTTCTGACAGGTCTAGGATCACCAAGTTTGTCTTGGAACCTTGAGAGGATCACACAACTCACAGATACTTGATGGCACAAATCCATGACTTGGCTAAGCTTTTAAAAAGTCTTATCTGAGATTCCTTCTATGGAAGAAAGTTCCATCAAAGCCAATTGAAAAGCCTATGTAAAAAATAATTATTCTTGCTGCACTGTATACAAATAATTAGGCCAAGTGTAATAAAGCAAAACAGTTCTACCATGATTTGTCTTTAACAAAAATAGGAAATTGGGGAGAGAAAAATTATGTTTAAAAAATTATAGTACACCTATTGTTAGATTCTTGTCTTGCCTAAAGTTTGGGCTGAATTCTAATTTTTTTCTTGGGTACAAGCCTTCAAAATATGTTTTCAATTTTTTTCCTTTTTTCCATTTCTCCGAATTGGGAGTCACTGAAAACTAAGCTGTGCTGTCTTAAATCCCCGTGAACTGAAACTAGGTAACTTAAACTTCAGAAGAAAATAACAGTAACCTATTTACATACATATGCCACTTTCATAACTGCCTACTGATGTATAGACTTCAGAGTAATGTGGCCTATTGATTTGCCAGGATTGCTCTTTTGTGTGTTGTTGTTTTTATCCCTTTCTCTCCCCATTTTCTCTTAATGGGATATGAGACTCCACAACCTGGTACAAATGGGCTTTCTGGGCACACCCACCTAGGAATAAGTCATCCTAGCCATGAGAGATCGATGAATCCTGGGACCAGAGACTCATTTTCTTTGAAAATGCTTTCTCCAAAACATTTTAAAAAAGAAAAGGGGGGAAATGTGAAAGGAAATATCTTGGACTCCTTTAAGCTGGGAACTGCTCGGGGCAAATCTGCCTCCCATTCTATTCAAAGTCAGTGAGCAGAGGCTCGCTGAGATAGATGCCTATCTGATTGCCTCCTTTGGAAAGGCTAATCAGAAACTCCAAAGAATGCAACTGTTTGTCTCTCACCTATCTGTGACCTGCAAGCCCCCTTCCCACTTCAGGTCTTCCTGCCTTTGCTTCAAGTTGTTCACCCTTTCCAGACCAAACCAATGTACTTCTTATATATATCGACTCATGTCTCATGTCTCCTAACGCGTGTAAACTAAGCCGTGCCCCGACCACATTGAGCACATGTCATCAGGACTTCCTGAGGCTGTGTCATGGGTGTACATCCTCAACCTTGGTAAAATAAACTTTCTAAATTAACTGAGACCCATCTCAAATTTGAGGAGTTCACAATATATACCTTTTAGAGCCTTGATCCCAACACAAAACTCAGGGACACACACAGACAGACAGACACAAACACAAACACACATATTTGTTAACAGAAAAATAAAACTGTAAAATATTTAGAGAGATTTACTCTGAGCCAGTATGAGTGACCATGGCCCAGGAACAATCTCAAGAGGTCCTGAGAAAGTATGCCTGAGGTGGTCAGGTTACAGTTTGGCTTTACTCATTTTAGGGAGACAGGAGTTACAGGCAAAGACATAAATCAATACATGGGAGGTTTACATTGGTTCAACCTTATGAGGTGAATTATCTTGAAGCAGGGAAGTGAGGGTGGTTACAGGTCATAGGTAGATTCAAAGATTTTTCTGATTGGCAATTGGTTGTAAAAGTAAAACTTTGTCTAAAGACTCTAAGTCATCAGGAAGAAATGCTAGAGTTAAGAGGCATTGTGCACTCCAAAGTTCTTATGTAGATGAAGCCTCATAGGTAATAGCCATCAGAGAGAATAGATGATAAATGTCTTTTCAAACCTTAAATGTGTCACACCCTCATTTTATCTTTCTTAGACCTGGGAAGAGGCTAGAAAGGGAGGTCTGACTGCTTCAATGGAGATTCTCTACAGATACAAATCTCCCCATGCAAAGATGGCTTTGCAGGGCCATTTCAAAACGAGTCCAATAAATATATTTTGGGGTAAAATACTTTTATTTCTTCCAGGGTTTACTATCTGTCATGTGATGCTATAGCAGAGTAAGGCTGGAATTCAGTATATTATCACACAAGGAGTCTGTTTTGTCAGTCTTATAATCTGTATTTTATTGTTAATTCTGGCCAGTTGTGCCTAAACTCTGAAAGGGAGGGAATATAAAAGGTTTATCTGACCTCCTGTTCCTTGAAGACTGGGAATTCAGTTTTTCAGGTTTCTCTGGGGTCCCCTTGTCCAAAAGGCAGTCCGTTCAGTCAGTTGGGGGATTAGGATTTTATTTCTAGTTTACATAGTTTATATATAAATATTTATATATAATAAATGTTATTTATAATATATAAAAAGGTAATATATATTGTATACAATATGTATACTATACTTCCACCACTTTAGACTTTTCCTAAAACCTCGAAGGAAAACTTCATGATTTGTTATGTCATAATGTTTCTGAATCACATACATTTTAAACCTGCAATATGAAATCATTACTGAATATTTTCTAATTTAGTTCATTGTTTTGAATCTCAGTTTTTTAACGATCAAGTAAGAAAACTAATGCTCAAATATCTTCACAATTTTGTCTGTTATAAAGGGGTAAGTCATTTATCAAAATTTCTCAGTTATCTGTGCTGTTCTGGAAAAAAAAAAAAAAAAGGCTAGATTATTGATCCAGTCATAATTTAAACCAATATTTCCAAAGCCTTTCTAAGTTGTGTTGTTTTGGTCAAGTTATTACTATATAAAATAGTAGGTTTAGTTTTGTTATTGGAAAGGGGTCCCAATCCAGGTCCCAAGAGAGGGTTCTTGGATCTCGTGCAAGAAAGAATTCAGGGCAAGTCTTTAAAGTGAAAGAGAGTTTACTAGGAAAGTAAAGGAATAAAAGAATGGCTACTCCATATAGCAGCCCCCAGTGCTGCTGGTTGCCCATTTTTATGGTTATTTCTTAATTATATGCTAAACAAGGGATGGATTATTCATGCCTCCCATTTTTAGACCATATAGGGTAACTTCCTGATGTTGCTATGGCATTTGTAAACTGTCATGGTGCTGGTGGGAGTGTAGCTGTGAGGATGACCAGAGGCCACTCTCATGGCCGTCTTGGTTTTGGTGAGTATTGGCTGGCTTTTTTACTGTAACATGTTTTATCAGCAAGGTCTTTATGATCTGTATCTTGTGCCAAACTCCTGTCTAATCCTGTGACTAAGAATGCCTTAACCTCCTGGAAACACAGCCCAGTAGATCTCAGCCTTATTTTACCCGCCCCTATTCAATATGGAGTTACTCTGGTTCCAATGCTTCTGACAGTTTTACTTCCTCCCCCCAACCCCCCATTAGTCAGCCTTACCTGGATAAACAAGGAAGAATTCAGAAAAAGAAAATAAAGGATGTATGTAGTTCACAAAACAAGATAAAATCTGACCATTTCCTAAATGTCTTAGAAATAGATAAGGTATACCTGGTTTTCCAGTCATACAAATTCTGAGATCATTACATTTAAGTTCTTCACAGTCAGATGCACCAACTTTCCAACTCTCCAGGAGCTGATTATGAGTTTAAGGATTATGCAGGCTGGCAAGCTGGTCTGTGGCCAAATCTCCTAGAGAAACACTAGGTAAATAATTTTAGGTTTTTAACCATATGACTCTTTGTTGAACTAAAGTGTTTAAAAAACCTCTAAGAGAATGATACAGTATACAATAAAGGTATATAGTGTTTCTCAAAACTTATATTTCTACATAATTCAACCACCCTCTTTTTCTGAAAGCCTCACTGTACCAGTGTTCCAGAGGAGTGCTGAAGCTGGTTCCTACCAGCTCATGAAGGCCAACTGTGTTGCATCATTTCCCAGCTTCCCAGGGATGCCACGTCAGTGGCTTGAAATTGGCCACAGTGGGAGTATTTAAACTATGGAAACCAGCGAACTCTAGAAACCAGAAAAACTGGTTATTACGTAATTACTACTGTGGTGTTCATAGAATTCACTTTGCCTGTCTTATTCATTGCTATATCCCCCACATTTAGAGAAAGTACCTGTTACATATAAAATAGGCATTTCATAAATACTTGTTGAATGAATAAAGGCTGGAATAAATCACTGAGTGTTTTTACTTTTCTAGAAGATCTAGGATTTATATTTTACCATGACCCCTAAAAGTTCAGTAAGTCTTCTCATACTAAATCTACCCGCTTTTTCTTTTGCTAAGGATATGTTTAAACTTCTCAGTCATTAGGAAGCTGGCAAAAATGGAGCATCTTTTTGTTAAAAATTATTTGTTAGAAGAAATCTGCATGCGAACTTGGAAGAGATACAGTCTTCTGTCGACTGTGGCATTAAATCAGTCCCTCAGGTGGAAAGAATGTGTTACAGCTGATTTGTTTTAGTAGCATGGCAACCAGGTAGTAACATATTGTGAGCTTAATATGGGGCAATTAATAAGTTTGAATGCCCAATTATAAATTCATCTTGCATAATTCTGGAGCTGCCTCAATTGATATTCATTCAGTGCTTACTGGAAACAGAATAGGAGGTATTGATATTTTGGTACTTGGATTAGAATTTTGCAATTCTTCTCTCAGTTTATCTTCTTTTCCTGAAAAGTTTTTCCTGCTAAGAATGGTGTCTGACAATGATTAACATATCATTTGACTTTTTGCCAAGACAGTTACTGGAAGTCTGATAGATGTATAGTTAAACTTCTGGGTTCCTGCTAATATGACATTACTACAAATATCCACAAAAAACTTTGAGCACCTAAAATAGATGATATTCTGGGGATTGTTACCTATGGGCCAATTAATGACGCTCAAATCTTTTGAGAAGGAATTCCAGTAGTATCATATAAAACAGAGGTTCTTAAACTTTGGAAAGTATCTAAATCACCTGTGGCATTAGTTTAAACTTCAGTGTGAAGGATTTCTACTAGATGTTTCTGACGACATCGATAATTTCTCTCCACTTGATTGCTGTTAAGTACTTAACTTGCATATCTAAAAGAAGGGAAATATATTAATTATATTTTTAATTCCTTCACTCCTCTAATCCTCATTTTCTGTCAATTAGTCCTATAAATTTCATTCATTAATGTCTTTCAAAACTGTCACTCTCTCCATTCCACCCACAGTTACTGCCTTAGTTAGTGTTATGGATATTATAGTAGTCTCGCATCTGGTTTCCCTGGTTTCCCTACATATAATCTTTCTTCCTTTAAATTCATCACCTTATTTGCACAGTTATTATATATATTACTCATACATAATAGTTCTTTAGTGTTTGCTCATCACATCTTTTACCAATCTGTAGAATCCATAGAACTGGTAGAACAAAATATTTTTAGGTGGGACTTGGATAAAATCATATAAAAAAGAATCACTTATAGGTTTATTTTTATGTGGACTTAAAAATATAACTGATACCTTGTATTTCAGACAGGAGAGTTAGGTTCTTGGTATATGGTAAAGTAACAGATGCTGTCAGTACCCTGTCCACATTTTCTTGGCCCACCTGGATTTGCCTTAGAGTTTCCATGGACCATACAAACCAATTATTTCTGATTAACTGGCTGAGGGAGGATGCTTGGTCTGTGCCTGGGTTAGACCTGACTAGGGGAAAGAGCGTTAATTGCTCTCAGAGCAACCAACAGTGAGGGTCAGGAGTTTGTCAATAAATTATCTCAACTTTCTTGCCCCTTGATGGGACAATTCCATGCTGAATTCTACAGTTTCTTAGAGGATATCTGTTGCCTGCTGTGATAACTTGCTCCTTAACATTCAGTTTATTGGCTTTCCTCCATTTCCTTTCACTATTTCCCAATCCCTTAACATGCTTCCTGGAATTGCTTCCTAAGGAAATTTGTTGCATCCAAATCTTTGATTCAGGAAACCTAGTCTAAAGCAGCTGGTGTCAGAGGTGGTCATAGAAAGCAAGTCCTTAGAATGAGAGTCTGAAATCTGATCATTCTCTGGCCAGGCAAAATAAAGATCCCATTGCTGATGCTAACAGGGGTGGTAATAATATCAACATGTTGTAGCATTGCTATTACCACGTTTCTGGAAACCCTCAAGGTTTGCAGGAACAACTTTCTCTCTCTGCCTAGTAGCTTCCATTGCCTGGAAGCTTCTTCATTTGAGGCCCTTCAAGATGATGCTTGCCCTCCTTAAGATCTGCCTACACATTTTCTCATTATTTCTAGGATAATAACTAGGGTCAAGTTTTAGCATGAAACAAACAAACAAACAAACAAACAAACAAAAAAACAGGGATGTATAGTCTCTGCTATTGGTGGGAGTGGATTACTAGTTAAAGAGCTGTAACTCATGGTTAATACTAACAGGAATGGAAAGAGCGTGTATGGGAATAGTGTAGAATAGGGGCGGGGTAAAATACATGATTAGACAGGGAAGAGTTTATTGCTATGGTGGTATTTTCTCATAACTCAGGGTTTAACATACTGGCAATAAAGCTGGGATCTGGTCTTAATATACTACGGGTGTAACTCCTTGAAATGATGGTGATAACAATGACATAGTAAATGAGGTAGAGATGCTGGAACCGCCATAGTAGATAATGAAGCAAAAGATCAGAAGTCCCAGAGGAATCATCATGCTGGAATAAACATATTACAGAAAACAGCTGACTATATTCTCTTGTAGGGCATAGAGGACAATGCCTGCACTAAAGCAGTGAGGAGCGCACTGGTGAGAGGGCCACTGGCATCCCTGAGAAGCTCAGCGATTGCTGTGTGTTGTAAGCAAGTTGATGATAAAAGTTGCTACTATGGTACTAACTGCCTAATATCAGTGATGATAATAGGATTTTAGAATAGAGAGGCCCAATGGTGATATTTAACCACCAGAGGCAGGGTGATTATAATTAATTGCCAACACTGTTGGATAGGCACCAGGGTGCCTATACTTATAAGGATCTGTAGCAATGGCTTATGAACCATGATTTCTTAGGGATGAGAGAGATGGGCAGCCAATGAAGGTATTGCTTAAAGTATATAACTAAATAATACTAAGAGCTTGCAAGTAGAGGGTTGAAATCAACTTTTTTCTTGTAATAGAAAACATTCACTCTTACTCATTTTCCAGATATGAAGCCTATTGACTGAAGAGGAGGCTGGTCCCCTTGAAGAAGGATCATAAAATACTACAACATGTGTTTCCAGAAGGCGTTTACCAAGTCATCACTCAAGGGCTCTATAGCCATTTACCAATACTCTGTACCCTGGGGCTGGGTATGCTCAGATCTTGTGAGGATTACTTTATATGAGGGTAAGCCAATAATGATACCAGAGGCTGTAAAATGCTCTCATGGCATCCTTGTTAGAATTGCTAAATATAAAGGCCATGAAACACATGGAGTCCTGGCACAAGTTCAACTCATAGCAGGTCTAGAGTAGATCCAACCCACAAGCCATTCTTGGTCATGTCTTCAGTTCCTGAGTACAGAAACATGGGAGCGACGTCGGCAACTAGCAGAATCATCATTTTGGTTCCGCGTTTGTGGAGTAAGAGCCATCATGTTAGAAAAAGCCAAATGGAAACCTCTGAAATTGCCTTCCCCTTCTACTCCCTTATATTTTGGTCAGCATGGTAAATAAGTAGTAATACACTACTCCATCCCAGGAGGAATTGCAGGAACTCTATCAAAGACTAAAAAGATGCAGGGGTAGTAGTCTTCATCATATTAAAGTTAAATTGAACTATATAGCCATTATGAAAAACCAGGTGAATGATGCTAGATGCAGGTGAACTTCAAAATGAAACTGTACTAGTTTGTATTGGTCATTATTATTTTTATTATTACAATTATCCTGGAAGTCAGTGGAAGAAACTGTTTCCATGAAGAGGAAGTGATCATCTATGTAACTTGCTGCTGATATGTTGACTAAAATGAGAACTAAGACTTGACTATTGGATTTAGCAGCATTGTTGACCTTAACAAGAGCATTTAGGTAAAATAGTGGTGGCAAAAGCTTGACTGGATAGTGTTCAAGACAAAATGGAAGAGAATAATTGCATATAGAATATATAAGCAACTCTTTTAAAAAATGTTTCTGCTAAGTAAAAGAGAAGCAGTAGCTAAAGGGGATTAGAGTTCAAGAGGAATTTATTTTTCCATGCAAGAAAGTAGAACATTTTAAAAAAGTAAATGGGACATATTCAAACAAGAGGAAGTATTTATGTGGACTAGGGAGGAATTGCTATAGCAATTTGCTTGAGTAGGTAAAAAGGGTTGGAACCCAGTGTGCAAGTGGAGGAACTCAATTTTTTAAAAATTGCATTTAAATAGATGAGGCAGTATATAAATAAATGAAATCAGTAGTGAGTGTTCCCTTCAGATAACTGTGGTTGGGTTAGTAGCAGGCAAATATGGCTTCAGAGAATACCATGCTCAGGAGATGAAAAGTGTTTAGGATATCTCAGATATCTTATCATTTATTATGTTCATTTTTTGAAAGTTGAAGGTGTAGTGCTGTAATTTTGTCTATAATCAATCCTAATGATTGGCCTAGTATTTTCCATTCACCACATGCAAAAAGTAATTACTCTCGCCTTTTATATTCCTTTTACTTCTCTCTGACACATTTTGAGGGAAAATGCTATGATATTCCAACAATTCAGATGAGCTAAGAGGTAGTATAACTCCACATATGAGGAAGCTTCAAAAAGTTTGTGGAAAAAAATGGAATAAAAAGACAAATAAAAAACATAAGCTTTATTTCTTAACATAAACTTCATCAAGTTCAAGACACTTTAAAAAGTGATGATACTGTAGCAGGATGAGCTGCAGACAAAACTCCTCAGACACCAAGTTAAAGGAGGAAGAGGTTTATTCAGCCAGGAGCATCAGCAAGAGTCCTGTCTGAAGAGCCAAGCTCCCCAAGTAAGCAATTTCTGTCCCTTTTAAGGGCTCACAACTCTAAGGGGGTCTGCGTGACAGGGTCGTGATTGATTGAGCAAGCAGGGGGTACATGACAGGGGCTGCATGCACCAGTGGTCAGGGTGAAGCAGAACAGACTGGGAAGTTTCACAATGTCTTTCTATAATCTATAGATAACATCAGTTGCTAGGTCTGGGGTCTCTATTTTTAACTGCCAGGCTTAGGTCAGGCAGGTCCAGGCCTGGTTTCAGGTCTGGTTCCTAGGCACTGGGCTACCTGCCTTTTGTTTTGCTTTTCTTTCCTTTTCTGAGTATAAAACAATGTAAAACAATATGAGAGGGTCTGTCTCTCTGCTCTCAATACAAGCCATTTGTTCTATTCGTAAAGAACTGAGACCATGAGAATTTAACCATGTCAGTATTTAATTTTTTATTTTTTTACTGAAGAAAAATGGGAGTCCTCTACAGACATTTTAAGAACAGAAAACAAAAAGAACTTCAGAAGAAGCCAAATCAGGACTGTAAGGTGGATGCTTAACAATTTCCCATAAAAATTCTTGCAAAATTGTCCCTCCTTGATGAGAGAAATGAAAAGGAGAATTGCCATGGTGGAGAAGGACTCACTGGCGAGGCTTTCCTGGGTATTTTTCTGCTAAAGCTTCAGCTAACTTTCTGAAAACACTCTCATAATAAGCAGATGTTATCATTCTTTAGACCTCCAGAAAGTAAACAAGCAAAATACCTTGAGCATCCCAAAAAACTGTTGCCATGACCTTGCTTTTTACAAGTCCACTTTTGCTTTGACTAAAGCACTTCCACTACTTGGTAGCCATTGCTTTGATTGCGCTTTGTTTTCAGGATCATATTGGTAAAAGCATGTACCATTTCCTGCTACAATTCTTTGAAGAAATGCTTCAGAATCTTGAACCTAGTTACTTAAAAATTTCATTGAAAACTCTGCTCTTGTCTGCAACTGATCTGAGTGCAATGGTTTTGTCACCAATGAAGTGTGAAAAGTTTGCTCCTTTAAATTTTCAGTCAGAATTGTGTGAGTTGAACCAGTCGAGATGTCTATGATGTTGGGTATTGTTTCTGCTGCTAATCATTGGTTCTGTTTAATTAGGGTTCAAACAAGATGAAATTTTTCCTCAAAATTGATGTGAATAGTCTGCCACTGCAGGCCTCATCTTCAACATTGTCTCCTCTCTTCCTAAACCAAGATATCCATTTGTAAACTGCTGATTTCTTTGGGGGCATTGTCCTCATAAACTTTTTGTAAAGCATCAGTGATATCACCATTCTTCCACCCAAGCTTCACCATAAATTTGGCATTTGTTCTGGTTTCAATATTAGCAGAATTAATGTTGTTCTGATAGGGTCTGTTTTCAAACTGATGTCTTATCCTTCTTATTGCCTCAAACTAGATCCTGTTCAAACATGTTACAACAAGTTAGTACAAGTTTATTTTGGTGCAAACATTTGAAATTTATGCATAGTTTTTTCATAATATGCATTTTCCATGAACTTTTTGAAGATCCCTCTTATATCTGAGCATTTGTGTAACCCTAACTCAAATCATTTCAAACTCTTTTATGATTCATTTTTAGGCTATGTCTCCCATTTCCAAGAGCAAATATTGGTGAACTGGTAAGATCCTTGGTGGCTTTGAGTAAATTAAAAATATGTGAGATAGGAGAAAATCTCAGGAAGGCTGAGCATCTGTAAAAGCATCAAAAAAAGACTTTCCTGGGCTGAAGGATCAGAAATCACCTGCCTCTGACCCTTGAGTTTACAGATGAGGAAAAGGAGAGTCAGGGGGATTAGGTGATTTACCCTAAAAGATATAACTGAATAATGGCAGAACCAGAGTTAGAGGCAAGGTTTCCTTACTCCTACTCTAGTACACTCTCTATAATACCTTCCTTTTTGATTATAATACATTTGTAACAAAATTAATGTGTTAAATTTTAGGATATATATAAATAATTATTTTTCAGTATGATATACAGTCACAAAGTAAGGATTTACATAAATGACCCACCCAATATTGAGAGGTGACAACATGCTAGCAGCTCTCATTCTCGGTGCCTCCTCGGCCTCGTTGTCCACTCTGGCAGTGCTTGAGGAGGCCTTCAGCCCGCCACGGCACTGTGGGAGCCCCTCTTTGGGCTGGCCGAGGCCAGAGCCGCCTCCCTCTGCTTCCGGGGAGGTGTGGAGGCAGAGGTGAGGGCGGGAACCAGGGCTGCCCAGTGGCGTTCATGGGCCAGCACGAGTTCCGGCAGGCAGGGGCTCGGCAGGCTCCACACATGTAATGGCCGGCTGGCACTGCAGGCCCAGGGCAGTGAGGGGCTTAGTACCCAGGCCAGCAACTGCAGA
>NW_012106019.1:77122-84141 GCF_000951045.1 Mandrillus leucophaeus | reverse complement strand
TGAGCCCTGCCCTCTCCATGGGCTCCCGCATGGCCTGAGCCTCCCGGATGGGCACCGACCCCTGCACCGCGGCACCCAGTCCCATCCACCGCCCAGCAGCTGCAGAGGGTGCGCCTGGTCCCCCAGCACTGCTGGCCCGCATACACCATGCTCGATTTCTCGCTGAGCCTCAGCCGCCTCCCCGCGGGGCAGGGCTCAGGTCCTGCAGCCCGCCATGTCCGAGCCCCCTTCCCACTGCAGTGGACTCCCGCATGGCCCGAGCCTCCCCGATGGGTGCCATCCCCTGCTCTGTGGTGCCCAGTCCCATCCACCGCCCAAGGGCTGAGGAGTGGAGGTGCGGCTGGGGACTGGCAGGCAGCTCCACCTGCAGCCCTGGTGCAGGATCCACTGGGTGAGGCCAGCTAGGCTCCTGAGTCTGGTGGGGACTTGGGGAACTTTTGTGTCTAGCTAAGGGATCATAAAAGCACCAATCAGCACTCTGTGTCTGGCTCCTGAGTCTGGTGGGGACTTGGGGAACTTTTGTGTCTAGCTAAGGGATCATAAAAGCACCAATCAGCACTCTGTGTCTAGCTCAGGGTTTGTAAATATACCAATTGGTACTCCGTATGTAGCTAGCCTAGTGGGGACTTGGAGAACTTTTCCACCTAGCACTCTGTGTCTAGCTCAAGGATTGTAAACTCACCAATCAGCACTCTGTGTCTAGCTCGGGGTGGGGGGCGGGGGGTTTGTAAATACACCAGTGGGTACTTTGTATCTAGCTAACCTAGTGGGGACTTGGAGAACTTTTATGTCTAGCTGGAGGATTGTAAATGCACTAATCAGCACCCTGTCAAAATGGTCCTATCAGCTCTCTGTAAAATAGACCAATCAGCTCTCTGTAAAATGGACCAATCAACAGGATGCGGGTGGGGTCAGATAAGGGAATAAAAGCAGGCTACCAGAACCAGCAGTGGCAACCCACTGGAGTCTTGGAAGCTTTGTTTTTTCGCTCTTTGCAATAAATTTTGCTACTGCTCACTCTTTGGGTCCATGCAGCATTTATGAGCTGTAACACTCACCACAAAGGTCTGCAGCTTCACCCCTGAAGCCAGTGAGACCACGAACCCACCAGAAAGAAGGAACAAACTCGGGACACACCATCTTTAAGAACTGTATAACACTCACCGCTAGGGTCCGCAGCTTCATTCTTAAAGTCAATGAGACCAAGAACCCACCAATTTCGGATACAGTATATTTGTTATTTGTTATGTATAATATGTTTTTCTATATTTAAAATATTTATAATTACAAAATAACTTCAAAAGCTTTTTTAAAGACGGTGTAACTTAGTTTTGCAAAGAATAAGTTAGGTCGAGTGTTGGGATATACTTAGGACGGTGGCAGAAATATTAAAGGGAAATATTAGGGAAAAATATTAGTTATGATAGCCACAAAGCCCTTTCGGAAGGCCTGAGGGTTTTCCCGTAACTTTGATAATGGACCAGGCTGAAGGAGGATGGTGGCATTACCTTCAGTTAAATACATTAGAGTAGTAAACAAAGGGAGGTGGGGAAGTTATCTAGTTAAGCTTGTTTACTCATGTGGTCTTAAGATGAGCCTTTGATGTGTGCTTTTCACTTGGGAAGTCCACAATGTCAATTATCCTCTAATGGTGTTGACTCAAGCTTTTGTTAACTAATCCTAATGAATAAATGCAAACCTCCAGAGCTGATGGCCGACATCAGTGACAAACCTCTCTTGGTGTGTAGGTGGCTGGACACTCAGCAAGACCGGCAAAACAGAATATCTGTGTCAGTGTGTGTTTTATTCATCCGTCGTTTGGGCCAGGGTCTATGGGCAGATCCCCGCAGCTAATGCCCTCTTGTGTGGAGCAATACCTCAGTTGAGAAATATTTTTTGCAGCTTTGATATAACAGGTTGTTACAGACTAAGAAACCATATTGTCTTAAGAAAGCAAGGAGGAAAAAATGTTTTTCATCAGCTATGATTTGGCCACTAGACAAGGATTCACATCCACAGCTTTATAAATAAGCATGATTTCCAATATATAGTATGATAACAAGCTCACAGAAGTTAAGTAATGGATCCAAGGTAACGGATCCAAAAAGTGGGGAACTGATATTTCACTGAAGAAAGGAAAACATTACTGACCTCATAGTTTTGTGCAGGTTGGACTCTTTCATGTGACTCTGTTCAAATTTATCCTACCATAAATAATTGTATAAATGATAAGAACAAAAGCTATGTGCAGTTAATAAATAACTGATAATTGAGTCTGGTATCTTTTCTTCCACCAACTTCGTTGTGACAGTAAGAAAGTCACTTAAACTTCCTCTGTCCTCATCTAATTATTGAAGCCAATTTTGGGTTCTAATATCTGATTAGTGTATGGGCTCATGTAAGTCCTGAAAATTTCAGATTTTCATGGAATAGATACCATCTTCGTATCATTTAATAATTTTGGTGAATATTCTGATTCTATTTCTGTTGAGGAGATATTTGGACGTTACACAAACTAATAATTTGCCAGACACATTGCCTGAGTCATGCACTACTTAGACACTGATAAGTAATTTAGAAACAAAATAGAGGTGTGTGATTTTTTTGTGTGTTTGTGAAAAGGAGGAGGAACACAAACACATACAATTTTTTAAATGATACATTTCTCAAAAGCTTGTATTACAAGAAAGTAGCTGGTACATGAGAATACAAATGTAAACTGGATTAGAAATTAATATGAAACAGTGAAATAATTCTTTTAAAATTCGGTGATATGTGTTCTAAATATGCCAAATCTTTATTAGTGTTTTAACCAGCTTAAGGTATAATTGATTATAACATTAAAAATTATAGAAAAAGAAAAGAAATTGAGAAGCTCTTCAAAATTGATGCATCACTTTATTCATCTATTTTAAGAATAAGAACTCTTCCTTGGACAAATTCGTGGAAAATGACAAATATACTTTCACAATCTCTTTCCTTTGTTTCTTCAATATGTATTTCTTTAAGCATCTATGATAAAAGGCATTGTGTTAGGTGTTCTGAGGAATTTAAAAAATGGAAAAGAGATTGTTATACTCCTAATGATGGATAAGTAATCATTAGGAGGATAGGAATGGGAGGTTTAGGAGGGGCAATAAATATACATATAATTGTGAGGCAAGAGGAATAATTTGAAAAATCTCAGAGGAGTGGTAAAAATTTTGATTGGAGTTTCAGTTGAGATGACATTAAAATTATAGATGTTACGTTATCTAACAATGAACATGAAATACCTGCTTCATAAGGTTCTTGGGCATTCCATGTAAGGTTAGTTCCAGTTCATATTGATATTGTGAATGGATCTTTACTTCATAGTTGATTTTGCCAGTGTAGAGGAATATTTTAGATTTTTCAAACTGATTTGTTAACACTGTCTGATTTGTTTTAATAGCACCAACAGATAGTTGTTTATGTTGGTATAGAATTTTGGCATACAAACCTTATGTAATGGAATTTCAAGTTTTCTATTCCTAGGCTCAGGAAATGTTTCACTTTGTTTTAGCTTTTAAATAACAAATAGGCATTAAACTTTGTCAAATATTTTTCTGTATCATTGGAGAAATCACATGACTCTTCTGTTAGCATTCATTGAATTTCGATTATTAAATTATTTTTGCAATACTGGAAAAAACCTTAATCAATCATTTTTAAATGCCCTGTTGGATTTGGTAGGCTAATATTCTACTTAGAATGTTGGCATCTATGTTTATAAATGGAATGGCCCTATAATTTTCTTTTCCTGGACAAGCCTTAACTAATTTTGGGGTCGAGGTTATCTTAGCATCCTACAATCTATTAGGCAACCTCCTCCCCAACCATGTTAAAAATTATGGAACAGCTAGTATAATGCAGTTACCTATTCCTTGAGAGTTTTGTAAACCTTACCTGAAACTCTCTGGGTCTAAGGCTTCCAATTCTTTATTACTTGTCTATTTAAGATATTTATATTTTCTTGTACCAATTTTGGCATTTTATATTTTGTCAGTAAACATATCCCTTTAATCTAGGTTATTATTATTTTTAGCATAGAGTTGTTCAGATTATATGTTTAATTAAAAATTTGTTAAAATCTCACTGTTTCTATACCTATTTTCCTCTGTATTTCATTATTTTGGTGTTTGCTTCTTTCTGCTCAAAAGAGAGAAAAGACAGAGGTCAAGGAGACTAACAGAGGCTTCCAAGGATCAGTTGACTTAGGTGGAAGGCAAGGTTGCAAGAATAATGAAGTATAATTGGAGAGAAGTGTATGAAAAAAGGTATTGAGACTAGAAAGTTTTTTTTGAAAGCAGTAGATAAAAAGTTACTGATTTGCTTGGAGCATAGAATACATATATTATAAGGAAGAGGCCTGGAAGATAATGCCTTAAAGCATAAGTTTGGCACTCGAGCTGGAGCAAATAAACAAGTCTAAGGCAAGTTTAAGAGGTAATGACCAAGGAAAGTTTTTGAGAACGTAACATGATTAGGAGCAGAGATTTTACTGACATAGATTGTGAAATAACTAAACAGGGACTGACCAAATAATAATGTTAGTCATTTGTATGTAATTATCAGTTACTTTAATTCAGTAATTAAGAATCTCCAGAATTACTGTATTGTTTTTCCTTTTCCAATTTTTATCACCCTTTTAAAAAAGTTTATACTGCATTCATTGCTTTCACTCCTACAGCACCTCCAGTTTTCTCAAGTTCTTGCTATATGGTTTCTGCCCTGTTTAACTCCTAAAAAGCATCATAGACCTGATGTTGCAAATCAAATTACTTGTTTGTATTTTCATCCTATTTGAAATTCGGATACTCTTTATCTCTATGACATTAGGGAAATTTTCTCTTACCTTGGTTTCTATGAAATTTGGTTGCTTTGTTTTCTTTCTTTTCTATAATTATTTATTCTATGGCTCCCCTTTTTCTTCTCCCCCCGACCCCATTTGTTCTTTTTTTTTTTTTTGGGGGGGTGGAGTCTTGCTCTGTCGTCTGGGCTGGAATTTAGTGGTATGATCTCAGCTCACTGCAACCTCTGCATCCCGGGTTCAAGCGATTCTCCTGTTGCAGCCTCCTGAGTAGCTGGTACTAAAGGCTCCTGCCACCACGCCTGGTTAATTTATATTTTTTGTAGAGGCGGGGTTTCACCATGTTGGCTGGACTGGTCCCAAACTCCTGACCTTGTAATCTGCCCGCTTTGGCCTCCCAAAGTGCTGAGATTACAGGCGTGAGCCACCACACCTGGTCCATTTGTTCTTACTTACTATGATTTTGTTTTGTTTGGGGGGAAAAGTTAATGGTTGGCAAAGAAATCTAGGCATTTGTGTTTTTTCTTATAGCTTTAGTCATAACTTCTACCATGATAACTCTCAAATTTAGACTGAACTTACTGAGGCATGGTCTGTGTCTCCTTCACCATTGTAAGCCCACTGCCTAGCATTCATTCAATAAGTCTGTACCAAGAGGCTGCCGTAAATCAGGAATCTGCTAGATGCTAGACATACAGTGGCGACAGGATGATCGTGATTCCTGAAGAAGTTAGTAATAAATCGTTCTTGAATAGATGAGTCAATATCTGTCTTCAGCTTTGGTCCCACTTGCAAGCTCCCTACTCGTTGGATATGTTCATGCTGAGGGATAAAAAGAAATCTAAAACTAGCTAATCATGTTCTCTGCATTTTTACTTCTTCCCATGTTGTGGTTGCTGCTGATCGTACTACTCTTTTCCAAATTTATTAAGCTAAACAAAATCCCAAATATCTTTGATGCTTTTCTCTATTTAACTCTCCAAAGCCAACCAATTGCCAAGTTGAAGCAATTGTCATGTCTTTACAAACTTTCTAAGAATTTTCTCATGGCTTTCCCTCCATGCGATCTCTTTCCCTCCAATGCATACCATGCACTGCTGCCAAATTGGTCCATCCGAAACCCAACCTTGATCATGTTACATTCAAACTATTACCAGCTAGCCACTGCCAAATAAAATCATTATGAGTTTTCTCTCTATTGCATTGTAGGTGCTGTGTGTTCTAAGCCATGCAACTATTTAAATATGTTACATGCATTCCTATCTCAAGGCCTTTGCTTTTGCACTTTCATGCACTTGAGATATCAAGGTACCTGTGTCACTACATGTTCACTCCTTTCATTTTTCAAAGCCTACTTTAATGTCTACTTTACTTTCATAAAGATCCTTTCTGATGTCCCAGCATTCTTTATCTTCACTGAATTACACTGGCTTTTACTAATATACCATCTTAATTTCTAACACTTTCTAAATGCATAAAATGGGGGTTCATTCAGCTGGTTGCAGGGCTTAGGATTTTATTTTCAGTTTACAGAGTTAAGGCAAGGAAATAGACGGCATGTCCATTAAAAATGGAGAGGGTGGTGGGAAATTTTCTGGCTATGGAGCAAAAGTTCCAGAAAACAGAAGATTCTGTCTCTACTAAAATTTCAGCCAATTGAGGCAAGGGAGCAGGTAATTAGAAGACGTCTGTAAATATAAATTAGAAAGAAAATCACCAAAGTTACATTAGGACACATTATTTTCATATCGTTTACCATAATACCTCATGAGATAATTAAAAGAAAGTTTGGACAGAGTTTGACTACAGCTTTCAATGCCTTTGGAAAGAATAAGCAGCATCTTGTCAACTTCGCCGTACAGCAACAATAGCAACAAAAAGTCAGAATTAAGAGAGTATTTTGTATTTTCCCTAAATTTGAACTTAAAGACATTTAATTATACTTTAGTTACTTAAAAGAGAAGTCAGAATACAATTTGGGAGTAAAGTTAGTTTGTATTTATGGAAAAATTTCCCTCCAGAAATGGCAGCAAACACTTACCTGATGTTTTCAGAAAATTCCCGGGGACTCATTTGATATTTAGATACATTTCCTTTTCAGACAAAGCCCAATACAAAAATATGTGACTAATTTACTGACAGTCCTTCCCACTGTGCAGGTCAATATTATATGAACCCTGCTTCCAGA
>NW_012106019.1:72458-74507 GCF_000951045.1 Mandrillus leucophaeus | reverse complement strand
TGGGCTGGGGTTTTTCTTCACCTGCTCCTTTCCTGTCTTTGTGCCTTAAAACTATGGATCCTACTGGGCTACTGTCACTGGACTCCAACACCATCAGTTCCTCTCCTTATCCCTTCAGGTTGAGGTGGTAATGGTTTCCTCCTGTTCCTAAACCCTGAGTGCATCCCCATTTTCTATAGGTTCCCTTAATCTACTCACTCCTCCAGAAATAGTCCCTTCACTAAATTCTCTTAAGCCTCTGGCCTGTCAACTGAAGAATGATGAGGTTCTTAAATTTAGATAGGAGAGTTTTGTTTCTCATAAAGGGCTGCAAGCTTGCTGGGTGGCCAATCTCACAGGCTAGAAAGCATAGCCTCTGCCCCAAAGCTGGAAACATACACTTTAACATAGGAACACAGGGAACAGGAATTTACGCTGAACAAGTTGGCCAAAGATACACATTTAATAAGCTATAAGAAGAGTCGTAAATATTTATGAGAGGAGAAACGTGCGCGTGTGCAATTGAGATTCATGCCTCTCCTTAGGACCCATGTTCAAAAAAAGGCAGCATGTTAGCATGATGTGAGGGTAGAGTTTTCGGTCCTCTGGCGTCAAAAGGTGAAGCAGAGGACATGAAACCCCTCACTATGCATCCACTGTGGACTTGCCAGAAACACTCCATGGCCAGTAATCTCTTATGAGGAAGAAACGCTGGTAGTTTTTTGTTGTTGTTTTTGAGATGAGTCTCACACTGTCACCCAGTCGGGAGTGAAGGGCTCACTGCAATCTCCGCCTCCAGGTTCAAGCAATTCTCCTGCCTCAGCCTCCCAAGTAGCTGGGACTAAAGGAGAGTGCCACCACGCCCAGCTAAGTTTTTAAATTTTTCATAGAGATGGGGTTTTGCCATGTTGGCCAGGCTCTTCTCGAACTCTTGACCTCAGGGATTACAGGCGTGAGCCACCATGCCCAACTGCCCAACCTTTTTTTTTTTTTTTTTTTTTTTTAGACGGAGTCTCGCTCTGTCGCCCAGGCTGGAGTGCGGTGGTGCGATCTCTGCCCGCTGCAACCTCCGCCTCCCATGTTCAAGCAGGTTTCCTACCTCAGCCTCCTGAGTAGCTGGGACTACAGACGCACACCACCAAGCCCGCTAAATTTCAGTATTTTTAAGAGAGACGGGGTTTCGTCATGTTGGTCAGGCTGCTCTGGAACTCCTGATCTCAGGTGATCCACCCTTCTTGGCCTCCCTAAGTGCTGGGATTACAGGCGTGAGCCACCGCCTCTGGACGCTGGTAGTTGTTTTGTTGAAACTGCAAAATGGAGGGGCAGCATCAGGCAATTATTGGTATCAGTGTGTAGTCTTTTCAAAGAGCTGGTTTTGATTTAGCCCTTTGTAAAGAAAATGTCTTGGCAATTAGCGAGGGAGGGGGCTATAAGGAGACATGTCTGATGTCCCATCTCTTCATGGCCGAGAACTCAGTTTTCAAGCTTACTCTGGGGTCTTCTTGGCCAAGAGGGGCTCTGTTCAGTCAACTGTGAGGCTTAAAATTTCACTTTTATTTTTCAGGGCTGAGTGTGCCTTCCTTTTGCTTTCCACTGGGGCTCAGACTGATCCAGAGAACTGAACTGTTATCTTTATTTACAGAAAAATATATAATTGAAAGATGCGCAACTGAAGCTTTAAGATGTGGTGCTGGAAATTATGACTGTGATGCTTTATGGTTTGATGGTGAATTCTGTATATGGTTAGGAAGTAACTTTGCTCTTTCTCACTTCTGAGTGCCCCTCCACACTTAGACCTAGGCAAGAGGCTCCTACTCTGAGTCCTGTGTGTTAGCAGACCCCACTCTGGCCCTCCTCTAGCTGTGGTCCCTCCCTGAGATTAAGGAGCCTGTGTGGCCAACAGGAGGTGCTGAGTAAAACCCCTGTCTCCATCCATTACACTTCACCCCAACCTCTCATCCCCTTGCCTTCCAGCACCTGACATCTAAACTGTGTTTTGGATACATATTGGCCCTGGAATTCTCTACCCAAACACAACTGAGCCCACAAGCCCACTTCCAGGCCCTAATT
>NW_012106019.1:63392-71044 GCF_000951045.1 Mandrillus leucophaeus | reverse complement strand
GTCCCAGCCACAGCCCAAGGGCTGCGGGGTGCAGGCGTGGCTCAGGACAGGAGGGCAGCCCCTTGCAGGATCCACTAGGTGAAGCCAGCTGGGCTCCTGAGCTGGATGGGGACTTGGAGGACTTTTATATCTAGCTGGAGGATCCTATGTGCACCAAACACTCTGTATCAAGCTAATCTGGTGGTGACTTGGAGAACTCTTAGGTCTAGCTAAGGGATCCTAAATACACTAATCAGTACTCTGTGTCTACCACAAGGTTTGTAAACACACCAACCAGCAGCCTGTCAAAAGGTCCAATCAGCTCTCTGTAAAGTGGACCAATCAGCTCTCTGTAAAATGGGCCAATCAGCAGAATGTGGGTGGGGCCAGATAAGGGAATAAAAGCGGGCTACCTGGGCTAGCCAGTGCAACCCACTGGGGTCCCCTTCCACAGAGCAGAAGCTTTGTTCTTTTGCTGTTTGCAATAAACCTTGCTGCTTCTCAGTCTTTGGGTCCACACTGCCTTTATGAGCTGTAACACTCACTGCAAAGGTCTGCAGCTTCACTCCTGAAGCCAACAAGACCATGAACTCACCAGGAAGAACGAACAACTCCAGACCTGCTGCCTTTGAGAGCTGTAACACTCACCACGAAGGTCTGCAGCTTTACTCCTGACAGTGAGACCACGAACCCACCAGAAGGAAGAAGCTCCAGACACATCTGAAAATCTGAAGGAACAAACTCTGGACACACCATCTTTAAGAGCTGTAACACCGTGAACGTCTGCAGCTTCACTCCTGAAGTCAGTGAGACCAGGAACCCACCAATTCCAGACACAAAATGACACAAATACAAATTTTTTGATAATTTCCTGAAGCAAATAATTTATCCTAAAGACCATTTTTTGCCTACTGTAGGGGCAGAAAAGTGGGATATGTTTTTTCATGCATCACAAGGAATACTTTTGTAAAAAAAAAGAAGAGAAAAGCACAGTCAATTTAATCCAAGTTTTACATGACGGGGAAGCCTTCATATGTGAAGACTCAAAGACCTAGGGAAAACTGTTGTGTTTTTATGCTTAGGCTCAATGAAGAATGAACAGCCATGTAAAAATGTGATTGGATGAAAGGGTATGGTTTAATGGCAAGAGACTGAGTGGGGAACCCAGGAGGGACTGTCTGATCAGATTCTTCGTGGCCTCTGTGTGGGGCATTCCTTACCTCTGTGTTTAGGACTGGGCACCTACCACATAAGGGTTAGTGAGGAGAAGGGAGAAGGTCAGTGACCTTTCTAGGTTTTACGGCCTGCCTTGGGGAAGAGGAATTCTACTTTCTATGACCTGCATTAGGGGAGAGGAATTCTGGTTTCTGTGAATCACTTCAGGGGGAAAAAAGGGGGCAAGAGCCAAGAGGGTGGGAGAAGGCAAGAAAGACGTTGCTACTAAGGTCCTTCAGTTCAAAGTACTCAGCATGCCGAGGTGTTGTACTTTGGGGTATTGTGTTCTGAGCCCCAATATTACCTACTTTAATCAAAGAGCTCATCATATTTTATGAACTCCTTTTGATGTTCTAGGAGTATATTATGAAGCAAAAAAAATTTCATGGTCGCGTACGTTAGATTAACAAGACTATATCACATACTGCAAGCATTAGAGGTTGACCACATCAAGCCCATGTCCCTGTTCAAGACTTCCAGATAACCTGTCTTTATTTGAATGCTAATTTCCAAATTGCTCTGCATCTATCTCAACCAGATCCATCAAGCAGCTCATCTGATCTTTCAGAATTTCCCCTTGTGCCCTTGAGAACTCATAGGCTATCACCAATAAGCAACCTTACATCTTCACTACCTTGTACGAACATTCCTTCCACCTTATTCCAACTGAAAACTGCTCTGAGATTAGTACTTTCCTGGTGATTTTTCTCCCCATACACTAAATATCTCAGAGCTGGAAGCTGGAGGAGGTATCCTTGGTAACACTTAGTTGTGAAGTTCTTGTTCCTCACTATCTTTTAAATTCTTCCCCTCCTCCTTGTTTTCACAGCAACCACCCTAATTTGAACTCATTAAAGGCGCTAGATTCCTGCAATCGCCCCCTAACTATGTCTCCTCCTCCTAGTATGGGCCCATTCCAATCTGTTCTTCACACTGCTGTGATATTGATCTTTTAAATCATGCCATTTTCTTGTTTAAAGTCCTTCAATAGCTCCCCACAGCTTTCAAGGATAAAGTTCAAACTCTTTCATTTAGTATATACAGCCTTTCATGACCCCATTTCTTCCTATAATTTCAGCTTTATTTTCTGATACCCCTTCACATTCACCCTTTGCTCCAGCCATACTGAGCTATTTGTAGTTCTTTGCAGTTTCCAAGAGAACCAGACCACTTTTCAGGATAATCCCCTTCTGGGATGACTTAATGCACTTTATCTGTGCTCCTAACACTCTCTGACCACTCTGTCCATCTGTCACTGCACTTATACTGTGCCACATGCTCTTTGATTTGTATCTTCTTGAGAGCAAACACCATGTCTCAGTCAGATTTGCATCCCTAGTACCTGGTAGGTGTTTGCTGAATAAATGAATAAAGAAAAGAATAACCAAAGTTATTCTATCGATAGATAATGGGGCACAATTTTGAGTTGTTTGGAAAGTTGGTTGATGTTGACTAGTTAATTTCCCTTCTATTGCTTCCAATGAAGTTAAATGTATGTGTATGTTGGGTGATGTTGGTAATGGGGAGAGGGTATGGCTGTGTGTGTTGTGTGTGTTTGGGAATGGAGAGGCTGCAGAAAACAAATTACCTTCCTTAGGATGCCCCCAAAAATCTTGCTCTCAGGATCTGTGGAGAATAAATTGCCATAATTAGCTGTTGAATAAATTCCTAAAACTACCTGTCTTGGAATACCCTTATGGGCTAGGATTAAAGTATTCTAGGATTCTTTACCCTAGCTTCTCTGTGCACATTCTTTTGGTAAGCCATCAAATTAGCACAAGGTTCTCATTAACGTCAAAATCTAATCAACCAAATTTACTGTTAACAGAAATAACTCTCAGAGATTTGACATGGACTAACCAGTTAATGAGGATAATGTGCTTTAAAATCAGGCTGGCTGGGGGGAAAAATTAGACAGTGAAGGTGTCTTTCATGCTCCTTCTTCTCTTTGTCTGGAATGTTCGCTCCTTGCTTTTCTGCTCAAATTTGTTCCTCAGGACTTCCTTAAGTTACCCAAACTGACATAGGCATTGTCCCTGAATTTCCATAGCATGCCATGGTACCTCACTAATAGCACAGGTTGAACAGTAATGTTTTAATGAATATCTGTCTCTCCTAGACCGTAAGTTCTTTAAGAACAGGAGCTACGTTATTTTTGTTTCTTTATTTCATCCTAGTTCCTAGGATTATATCTAAAACACAGTAAAAACCAATTAATATTGCTTAACTTTCTGGGTCATGGGAAGCAACAAAATCTGATGATGGCTGTGGGCTTGGCCAGAGAAACTACTTGTATATAAAATAACTATATACTTGTTTATATGAAAATAACATATACTACTTACAGAGAATTTGGAATGCACAGAAGTATACAAAAAAGAAAATTCAAAATTTCTGTAATCTTTACAACTACCCAAGATTAATTACTTTTAATAGCTTGAACACTTTACTTTTGCGCACATACAATATTTGAGGGTTGAACTTAAATATTTATGTCAAGTTTAAATATTTAACTTAAGTTCATATCGAATCAAGAATCAAAATGCGGAGCACTCCTAAGGAATCAAATACTCCCTTGAGGCAAAGCAGTTTCAAGGACAGGAGGGACATGTGAGATTTTGAAAAGTTAGTTCAATTTAGGGAACCATTTAACCTTGAAGGAGCTATTTACCTTGTATGAGTAAGCGTCTTATTCTGAAATCAGATTTTATTTGTATAGAATTAGTCTTTTGACTGTTTTTCACTTTTTAAAAACCTGTTTTATAAAGATTGAAGAATCCGTTATTCAAATCTACAGAATTTTGTTTATCCAGATTAATAGCTGAGGAGTTGCTAGCAGTTGGAATGTACAGAAATGGCTCTGAAACTTTGAATAGATGCTCTGAAATGTCATTTTCTCTGGGTAATGTCGTTAATATTCCTGGATCTGTGATCTCCTCCCTGAGGGCTATGGTGACAAGGAACAGCCTCTTTACATCCCTCTTTCCATCCCTCACCATTCCAGCCCTGGAATTATAGTAATAAGGTAAAAAGGACAATCACTCCTCTTAAAGAAAATAAAACCCTAGTCTTTCAAGGTTGGTCTTGGAGGAAAATCTTGGACATCTCAGAAAAACTCTCAGTCATTATTTCCCCTGTTCTATAGTGAGCTTAGGGCACTGTTTTCCTTTTAACATTCTAGGCCCAAAGTAAACCCAAGGTCCTTCTGTTTAACTTTTGGTAACATAGCTGAGATGAAGCTAAAACATTTATTTTTAAGACTTTGTAGAGAAGAAAAAAAAAAGGCTGCTCTTTACCCTCCCAAGTTCTTGCTAGTCTATGAATGAAATTGACATAAAAAAGATTTACAGGAGAAAAACCATATATAATTACATACATTTATACAGGAGACCCACAAAAAAATGAGACTTGAAGAAGGGTCAGATGATTGAAGCTTCCATAGCATCTTGAGCCATAGAAAGGAATAAGGGCTTGGAGCTTTTGGCAGGTGGTAAAGACAAGTTATAGGAGGGTGAGGGGAGGAAATATATGGTATAAAAAATATGGAAATAAAAGTCTCTCTGGTGATAGAAGGAGAAGCTCTCTTTCTGATACAGATATCTTTACTAAAAAAAGGTATTTCAAAGATGTAAATTGATTTTACAAAGGGCAGCTTTTCAGAGCTATTTCTATATCTGCAGTTTCTTAGAATAACCTGCTCGAAATAATCAATATGCCAAAAAGAAATATTTTGAGGTGGTATTTCCTAAGCTCAAACAGGAAATACCACCTAAAAATATTTCTTTTTGAGATAGAGGGTTATTAGCACTATCACGGCTCACTGCAGCCTTGATCTCCCCAGGCTCAGGTGATCTTCCCACCTTAGCCTCCCGACCAGCTGGGACTACAGGCACCTGCCACCACAACTGGCTGCTACTTGTATTTTTTGTGGAGACAGAGTTTTGCCATGATGCCCAGGCTGGTCTCAAACTCTGGGGCTCACGTGATCTGGCCGCCCACACTGCAGGGATTACACGTATGAGCCACCATGCCCAGCCTTATGATTCTGCATTTCTAACAAGTGCCCAGATGATGTTTCTGCTACTGGTCTGCACATCAAACTTTGAGGAACCAGGGCATATGCCCGGTAATATTAGAAATGATTGGAGCATCACCACAGGGGCTGGAAACCATGAACTGCCTGGGAAAAAGGAGGAGATGACAGTTTGTGAAACACTCCAGGAAACTCTCCTCTAACCAAATTTTAGGTCCTTTCTCAAATCATGTGACCCTGAGAATGCACAGCTCCTTAAATCTTGCATCCCAGGTGCTTCACTTTACTCACCGTAGATCCTCTCTGTCTGGAATCAAGATACAATCATAAAATTGATGGAAAAGTATATATGTCAAATTTTAGAAAAACCCCAAATCTTAAAATCATATATGTTAAAAGAAGCTTACTACACAAGAGAAACCAATATTTAGTGAATGTCTACTATATGCCACGTTCTTTGGAGAGTTTTGCCCTAAAATCCTTTGGGCGTAAGTCATTATGAAGCTCATTTTGGAGATGAGAAAATTAAGGTTTAGAAGATTTTAATGTCTTTTAAAATTCCCAATGGAGTTAGGGAGAAAGTTTGATTCCAAAGTTGTACTGTTCTCCTCCACCACCACTCATGACTATCCTTGGAGGGTTAGGTGTCTAGCTCTATGAAAACTAACTCTGTGAATGGTAACATTTCATTACAGCGAATAATGAGAATATCTATGGGGAAAGGAAATAGTATAGTTAATCAAAAACAAAAACGTATACTTGATTTTGGGACAAACTATTGTTTTTGGTAATCCTAGATTCTTAACTTTATTTTCCTTCCAATGATATTAAAATTTAATATTTATTGTAACTGTTAAGTGACAGGAGTACTTAATAAAAATATGTTGTTGCATAGGTAGAGAAAAACTTGACTTGGCAATAAATATTGTTTCAAATAAATGCTGGCATAAACAAGCAATGAATGAATAATCTGAAGCTATCCTTACAAATTCTTTTAAGACTCCTAAGTTTGAAATAGTTTATCTGAAACATTGAATAAACTTAAAAAATCACAGTGTTAATTGGGATTAAATTAATTTTGAGCCCTGATGTTGAGAGGTGAAGCCAGCTGGGCTTCTGGGTGGGTGGGGACTTGGAGAACTTTTCTATCTGCTAAAGGTTTGTAAATGCACCAATCAGCACTCTGTAAAAACGGACCAATCAGCAGGACATGGGTAGGACCAAATAAGGGAATAAAAGATGGCCATCCTAGCCAGCAGCAGCAACCTGATGGGGTCCCCTTTCACACTGTGGAAGGTTTGTTCTTTCGCTCTTCACAATAAATCTTGATGCTGCTCACTCTGGGTCTACACTACCTTTATGAACTGTAACACTGTGAAGGTCTGTGGCTTCACTCCTGAAGTCAAGGGAGACCACGAACTCACCTGGAGGAACAAACAATTCTGGATGAGCCACCTTTAAGAACTGTAACACTTACTGTGAAGGTCTACGGCTTCACTCCTGAAGTCAAGCGAGACCACGAACCCACCAGAAGAAACTCTGGACACACCTGAACATCTGAAGGAACAAACTCCGGACACACCATCTTTAAGAACTGTAACACTCACCGCAAGGGTCTGTGGCTTCATCCTTGAAGTCAGATAGACCAAGAACCCACCGGAAGGAACTAATTCTGGACACACTGTGACCAAATTAGATAATTAATGAGAATGTGCTACCATATAATTCTTTTAAAATAAGCAGCTTTATCAATAGAACTTGTACCTACACATGCAAATTAAATTTAAAGAACAGTTGCTCGCTAACCAGTAATATATAGGCCATCGAGTCACTGCATTTCTTTTTGTTCTTTGTTTGTTGGAGATGGAGACTTGCTCTGTCGCCCAGACTGGAATGCAGTGGTGCGATCTCGGCTCACTGCAACCTCTGCCTCCCAGCCTCAATTGTTCTCCTGCCTCAGCCTCCCCAGTAGCTGGGACTACAGGTATGTGCCACCATGTCCATCTAATTTTTGTATTTTTAGTAGAATAGAGACGAAGTTTCACTGCGCTGGCCAGTCTGGTCTCGAACTCCTGACCTCAAGTGATCCACCGGCCTTGGCCTCCCAAAGTGTTGGGATTATAGGTGTGAGTCACCGTACCTGCCAAGTCATTGAATTTCATTTGTAACCATCACAGGACTAAACATTTAATCTTAGCATTTTAAAATCACTTCACACATTACTTGTATTTATTGACACTACATCCTAGTTAGTAGACAAAATGAATTTCTTCCCTTAAAAGAACTGGGCTAAATTTGATCCTTTGAACTAAAATTGCTTTAAAATTCATTTTGTTGGCCGGGCACGGTGGCTCACGCCTGTAATCAGAACACTTTGGGAGGCTGAGGTGGGCAGATCACGAGGTCAGGAGATCGAGACCATCCT